>NC_054545.1:43558138-43593138 GCF_017654505.1 Polyodon spathula
AGCAGACTGACAATTCCCATTACCCGCTCTCAAGTAACCAGACCGTAATTAAGAGACAAAAAGGACACAAACTCCACCACCAGATCCGTCTTAAAATAAACCCAATCGCTTATTCAGTTGCGTTCACACTTATGACACACACAAAGGATTTCCTAAAGCAACATATCAGAGTGTTCCTCGTTCTGAAATACACCACAGAAATAAAATAAAAATTAAACACACAAGAAGTTGCTCAGATTATATTGCACTATAAATGTCCCTCGAAACAATTACTGTTGGGAGGCTCAGAAGGCATCTGCTGTATTCTCTTCTCTTCTGAAAACCTTCCATTGCGATCTTCATACTACCCTAGCCTACATTAACCATGCCCTGCTTATTACACAGCATCACACACACATTCGTGCCTCCCTGGATTACTAATCATTATACACGTTGTACTTACTACAGTGCAATGCAATTTCTGTTGTATTGTAAAGCACAATAGAACCCCTGTGCTACCTAATGCTCCCCCAACAGCAAGCTGAAACTTGAAAACTATTAATATCATAACCCGTGTATATAACTTTAAATGACAGCTACATGCAGTTTACAGCAGCACAAAACAGTGCATGCTTTTAGTCGTCTAAGTGGCTTTGACAGTATATAGCAAATCAATCAATCAATCTGCTTTTCCTGCAAAACATTGCAAAGCGCTATATTATATATATATGTGAGAGAGAGAGAGAGAGAGAGAGATGCACACCACATCAGAATCTGAGCAGGCAGGTAAGTTACACTTCAAGACACAAATAAGAGTTACACTACTTAATATAGATCGCAATTCACAAAGCGCAAGGCATCTGCTGTCAGTGATTAGAAAAAGAAAAATACATAAAAGCAAATCTCTTTAAAACAGGCAGAGGAAGGGTTTGCATCGAAACATTCTGTCTCTGTCTCTGTTAATGACAGCCCTTTTCTTAATGTTTGAAGGACTGTTAAGGTATGTTTTGTTCAGGATGTGTTCAATAAGCTGGTTATGCATTTAACCCCCTTGCGTTGGTTTTAAAAAGGGTTTAACCCTTTGTGGTCCTATGTCAGACCAGGTCCGACATTAAAATTTAACCTTTCCAGTCCGACGTCGGACCATGTCTGACATCATCAAAAAGACGTCAAGCACAGGTCAAGTCGTTGTTTCTCCAGAAAAAGCCAAGAAAACCTTTCAATGGCCGAATGAACCCGAAAAAAAAGGGCGAATCGGATAGCCCCATCCACCAGAGATAACACGGACAGAAACAAAGGAGACAGCTGCTTCTGCACCCAGCGCTCAAAGAACATCACAGATATTTGCAGAGTTTTTTGAGATGTTATAGTAATAATATAATGACTCGGATCGCACTATTGCAGAGTTTGGTGATAAAACGAGTGATCAGGAGGGAATTTATCAGTATGCATGACTATGAAGAGGTATCTGAAAAATACAGCGAACAAGGGGTGGGGCTCGGCTGGAGATACAGTACTGAGTGTCCTTTGCTATGCAGTGCCTTTTAAACCTGTTTTACTCGGGGGGGGGGGGGGGGGGGGGGAAATTAAAACAGAGCGTGTGAAATAAACAGCGTGTGTGAAAATGAATTGGACCTGATGCGCCTAAATAAATGGACGGCAAAGGGTTAACAGTGCTTCACTGCGATTAGCTGATTTCCGAGACGGGGAAAAAACCCGCAAAAAAACCTACAGATAGAAGAAGCGCGACAGGGGGGCAGTTGCGATGCTGCTGTACGCCACAAGGGTGGCGCCGTGGAGCTGGTATTAGTTGTCGTGCGCATAGACGTGGCTCTCAAACTCCTCCTGGGTGAGGTCCTCAAACAGGTCCCCACAGAAGGGGCACACATGAATGTGGCTGTCAATGTGCTGTGCCAGCTCCTCGTCAGTGATACCAGGAAACTGCGCCCTGCAGAGTGGGCAGTCCTTCACCTAGAGAAACAGAGAAATGGGGGGCACAGTGAGAGATAATGAGGGGTCTTGCACTTCGGATACAAAAAAAAAACCCTCTTCTTGTTTTTATATGAGGACATGTGGAAATGGCAAATGCATGATAGCCTTACATGAGTTGGTTGGCCATTTCTAGTAGGGTTTATAATCTTAGATCTCGGACTGTTCTAAGTTTTTTAGTTCCTAAGGGTTCTTATGGAACGTGGGGTTAAAAAACAAAAAAAAGGCTTCATGTTCTTGGGATAAACTTCGGGAAGAAGTGAAGGAAGTGTCTTAGCGCTGTACCATGTATGTACTGAAAAAAACCACAAGACTGACCAGTCATAAGAAATCTTACTGTACATACCTGTGGAATGGAGCCTGCATCACCTAATAGGGAATAAAAAAAACTGTTAGGTCACAATGGGGTTGGAATCCAGCACTCTGACTGGTGGAGATGCTGAACTGTGAAGCAGGTTTGCTAGAGTCCAATCTCACACCAGCTCTGCTACTGCACCCAGTCCTGGGGTTCAGAACTCCCCCTGTTCAGGTGTGTTATTAAAAGGAGCTGTTTGTGCAGCTATAAAAAGGGAGGAACAATTTAACACCAAAGTCCTGATCATTTATAATGAAAACGGGTGCCAGGCTAGTGTGAGCTCCAAGCCCCATTTGCACTTTTTTTTTTTTGTGCGTGTGCACGTGCATGTCTGTCTGTGTGTTGTGTGTGTGTGCACGTGCATGTCTGTCTGTTGTGTGTGTGTATCACTCACATCCTGAAGCCTCTACATTAAAATGATTACTAAAAGAAAAAAACAATTCTGACTGCTTCTACTGCTTTCTTTCTTTCTTTCTTTATTGCTGCTCACTTGCTCGTGAGTGAGTGTAGACAAGCCTGCTCTCTCAGTGGATCTGGCTGGCTCTGATGAAGAGGACGGATAGCTACAGCAGTAACTGTCCTGTCCTGACTTCCTGTCTCAACCCCACCCTCTCACCCTGCAGGGACACACACACACACACAAGCGTTAGTTAATGCAGTACAGTGTTCCATAAACCTCACCTGCTTTACACTTTCATTAGCATTGTCAGTCACAACACCCCCAGTGGACCGAGTTATAATATCGCTGAGAGTGTAGATCTCGGTGCAGATGACGAAGCATTCAAAACGTTTAGCCCAGCAGCAGGTTCTATGGGTTGAGCGCTTGCTCATTTGGAGTCGCTGTCTTTAGACAGAAACGTGTGTGTGTGTTTTCTAAGTTCCACTTAACGCAAGTTTACAGGTGTGAATGAAAGAAAGAAATTGAAGTAATGAACAGGAATGATTTAACAAAGAAAGGATGAGAGGGAGAGATAGAGGGGAGTGGAGGAGAGAGCCCTCACCTGCAGGGGTGTTTAAGGGGTTCTCACAGCTGGGTGGGGGGGTGTGGGGCGGGGTGGAGGGGTTAGGGTGCTGTGTCTGCCTCCCCCCACGGAGCCTCTGTATCTCCATGTGGAGGTCCTGAGAGACAGGGAGAGAAGAGGAGACAGAGAATTATAATAAGGGTTGAGATTTATAGTAATTGATCAACTCAAAAACACAATTTAAAAAAAAAATGTCTAATGGGGACTGTTGGGCACACTTGTCCAATGGAGACACTCTGGCACACTTGTCCAATGGAGACACTCTGGCACACTTGTCCAATGGAGACACTCTGGCACACTTGTCCGGCTCCTCACCTCGTTGGCCTGCTTCAGGTCTTCGATCTCTAGCTGCTGAATCTGAGACCTCGTGGCTTCGCCCTCCTGTTGCTCTCTGCTCTCTGACAGCAGTATCTGGGGAGGAGGGGGGGGGCAACAGAGAAACTCATCACATCTCAAACTGCAGAAAGAAAGACACTGGGGGGCAAGGGGCGTATGGCGTGTTTTTACAGCGCTGAGTTCTGCTCTTACAGGATCCCTGTGATTCTGCTGGCTAACACCCATCCCATAATCTCGATAGCAAGAGGAAGGATTTATAGTGTTTTTATTTCTAGTGAAAGCTAAGGAATCCATTACATTTGTAGTTTTTGCTTCAGATCCACATTATGAATAAATGCACCTACCTGACCAAGCCAGACTGTCCACAATATACGATGTGATGGAGCCTAACCAGCCTGTCTGCCTGCTGCCCTCCCGACACCCTCAAAAACCAGACAGCACAACTCAGCGGTCTGCCCTGCTGTTAACCTCCTCGCTAGCTTAATCTTAAGGCTTGCAAATCTAAGTTGCATCGATTAAAAGCCGAAACCTTCTTTTTGCAAACTGCCGCTTAATCTTTATGTCCTCAACAAAAACTTCAGGAATTCAAAAAACAAAACGTGTCCACCGGAAGACTTTCTCAGTGCCTTCGGTAAAAGAAACTTTGCACGCGATGACAAGCATTTCCGCTAGAAGTCTTGCTCAATTGTCTTCAATAGAAATACTAAATGAAACTCAATGCGTTCAAACAAGCCTTCTTAGTGTCTTCAATAAGACTGCTGCTGCTCACTGTACCTGCACAATGGGGGCCCTGACCCCGCCCCTGCGCTAACGTCAGAGTAATAGGACAGGTGCACCTACCTGACCAAGCCAGACTGTCCACAATGTACGATGTTATGGAGCCCAGCCAGCCTGTCTGCCTGCTGCCCTCCCGACACCCTCAAAAACCAGACAACACAACTCAGTGGTCTGCCCTGCTGTTAACCTCCTCGCTAGCACTGCGCAGAGTGATTACTCGATTACCGGAACGGAGCGAGGGTTGCTGGTGTCGATCGGGCGAATTCACCACTCAGAGCAAAGCGTATGAAGAAACAGCTGCCTGGGTTTGTAGCTGCTTTTCGTCAGACTGGGAGAACAAGCGATCGACACCAGCGACCCTCGCACCTGTGGACAGCTTGATCCGAATAACATGCATCTCAACTGCTCACTGGTAGACAAAGAGTCCCCACATTCCCTTATATAGGCAGACACATGCTCCGATTCTTTCTGGGCATTCTTTTTAGAACATTCCAAAACTCGGATTTCTCTAGGACGTAACCCAGTGGTGTCAGACGCCAGTCCTCGAGGGCCGCAGAGTCTTCCGCTTGTCATTCTGACTTCAGCTCTCAATTAACACTGTTGGTCTAATTCTTTGTTCAGTTGGACGTGTTTAATATTTTTTCAGTTGATGATTAAAAAAAAAAAACTGAGTTTAGTTACAGCGCAAGCTTTTATTAACTCTGTCTTTTCCCTTAGTAGAAGCTTACATTGATGCCTTTTTTTTTTTTTAAAAGGTGGCTCAAACCAGTCACAGATCTTACAGCACAAACTGAGAGGACAAACTGCATCACATAAAGACACATTTAATTCCAGCTCGTTAATCGAATTCCAGCTCGCTAACCTAATTCCAGCTCGTTAACCTAATTACAATAGGCCACATTTTCAAAGCATTTACTTCCAGTCTGTCATTTTACGTTTAGAAAGCCCAACTATTTTACCTCTGAATTTCTCCCCAGTTTAGAACTTCACACAGCCAGGACACGATCCTGCGCTCCCAACTGTGTGACTCCCCCTGCGGACCACGCGGCCGTGCCTTTACCAGGGGAGACCCTCAGGGGACCCTTGCGCTCTCCTGACTGTGCGACTCCCCCTGCGGACCACGTGGACGTGCCTTTACCAGGGGAGACCCTCAGGGGACCCCTGCACTCCCCTGACTGTGTGACTCCCCCTGCGGTCCATGTGGTCGTGCCTTTACCAGGGGAGACCCTCAGGGAACCCCTGCACTCCCCTGACTGTGTGACTCCCCCTGCGGACCACGTGGACGTGCCTTTACCAGGGGAGAGCCCCCCGTTAATTTTTTCTAACATTTATGTGACTTTTTTTTGTCTCCTTTAAAAAAAAAAAAAAAAAAGCAGTCAACTAAAAGACTGGGGAGGAATCGCTTTGAAATTACATCCCATTCTACTCTACAGGAAGGATATGGGAGCGAGCTAACTAACTTGCCCAGCCGCGAGTCACAGTCTCCTGGTCTGCAGGCTCCTGTCTTTTCTCATTAGCAGATAAAAGCAAATCCTTCTCTTCCTGTCACAGAGAACAACAGTTTAGCTCCACCCCCCTCCCCCACCCTACATACTACAGCAAAAGCTGTGAAATCTGTAATATTATTGTTCTTTCTCTTCTCCCTACTCTGGGGCGTGAGGGATTGTCTGCTTTCTGTATTTCTTAAGCTGAGGGAACATAGAGCCACTTTAAGGCTTGGAACTTGGTTTCAGCCCCCTGGTGGCACACCAGGGAAGGCTTGGGGTTTGATAGAGCCACCTCAAACAAGGTCTCCTGGATCCTGGTTTCAAGCTGCTGTTCCTGAAAAAGTTACTTTGTGTTCCCTCACTTTCGATGGTTAAAAGATCAGACTCTAAGCTATTAAGTCTCTCTCCCTGACTCTGCACCTGCCCCCCCCCCCCCCCCCCTCTCCCCTCTCCCCTGCACCCGCACCTGTGTCTTGTCAAGCTGGTTCTTGATGCTCTCGAACCCGTGTTTCCATTGCTGGAGCTCCTCCTCCATCTTCTGCCGCTCCGCCCCCTCCCTCTCGTGAATGCACCGTGCCGAGGTCAGTTCCTGCTGGGCGCAGTCCGCCCTTTGCGTTTCTGATCTCGCCAGCGCCTGTGCTTCCTGCAGCTGCAGCTTCAGCTTACGGCACAGCGCCTGGGGGGGATAACGCTGTCACCTCATAGTCTATACACACACACACACACACACACACACATATATATGAGGGCATATGGAATACGCAAATGTTTGATAACGTCATAAGAGACGTAAAACTGAGGTCCTTTTGTAAGCGATGCATAGTCTCTGTAAGTCGCTTTGGATAAAAGCGTCTGATAAATGACTCATTAATATCAGCCGGATGTCACCTCCCCATATGAAGCACACTTTTTTAAAAATATTTTTCGTGCATGAAGAGGTTTTCCATGTGGTTACCCTCTGTCAAAGTTACGTTTGTCAAATATAGAAATCAGCAGGCCACTCCTCTCTTCTCACCTGCATCTCAGGATTCTCTCTCTTCTCCTCGAGTACTCTCCTCAGCTCCTGGTTCTCCGAGCGCAGTCCCGCCAGACTCTCAGCGGTCCCCCTGGCATTCTGCAGCTCTCCCGCCAGCTCCACATTCTCCCTCTGCACACTGACCAGGTCGAACTGCAATGCACACACACTGCTGAGTAACAATAATATACAGCAAGCAAGATTCCATTTTTTTTTCACCTCCCTGGTCTTTACATTGCTTACCTATACTTTACCACACCTCTCTGTCTTACACATTTTTTATTTTTTTTGCGCTGCCCACTCCCCCCCACCCCCCCGTACCTGCAGCAGCTGTCTCTGGTCCTGCAGTTTCTTCAGCTCTGACTCAGCCTGTGTCTTCCCAAGCCGCAGCTCAGTCAGACTCTCTCTCAGCCTGCGGAGGAAGGGAGAGGTAGAACGCTGCAAACACACGCAACAGAGAAGCCTCTTATCTTACTAACTTCTCACATGCACTGCAGGGGGCAGAGTGGTGCAGTGGGGGTGGGGGGAGAGAATTGCGGTTAAAACATTCTTCACATTTATTACGCTTGAACCCTTGTGATATACATCTCATTGTCAAGGGGGTCCTGGTAAGAAAGTGGTTTGCCAGGGGGAGTGGTTTGCCCAGGGGGGGTGGTTTTGTCAGGGGGAGTGGTTCATGTGTTGAAATGGCTCACCTGTTGATCTCTTCCTCAGCCTGGCTGTTCCTCTTCTTGAGCTCCTCATTCTCTGCTCTAAACTGCTTGGCCTTCGCGACCAACTTGTTCTCCCTGTCTGTCAGAGCTGTGAGAGTCTGCTGCAGTTCCTGGACAGGGGGACACAGGCGGAGAAGTTAAGACATGAAACACCAGGCAACTTCAAAAATGGAAATAAGACTCCCGTCCCACAGTGGTTTGATCAACTCCTGGCTTCACTATGAGTTTAATAAGACACACCTGAGTTTGTAACCTACACTGGGGCTAATCAAGCTTGCAGACAAACCAGGAATGGGTGAAACTGCTGTGCAATAGGAGTCTTCCATCCATCCCTGAAAAGCGCTTTATTCTGTTTCTTTTTTGGTGCTGATTTTCTTCACCTCTTTCTCTCGGAAGCTCTCCAGCCTCTGCTTCTCTGTCCTGGCCAGCCTGGCCTCCATCTCTCCCAGCTGGGTGAGCACAGCCTCCCTCCCCTGCCTCTCCAACTCGCTCTCCTTCTGCAGCTTCGACACCTCAGAGCCCAGCTTCTCTACCGACTCCTGCAAACACACACATACATACACACACAGCATCCGCGATCAGTCAATACACCCTGTCTATTAGAATTACAATTACAGCACGATTGTTCGCTGAAATCACAATTACTGTATTAACAATAATAATAATTTATTAGCACACACCCTTATCCAGGGAGACTTACAGTTGTTACAAGATATTATAAAGTCAGTAGTAAATTTTATATATCTATATATATATATATATATCTATATCTATATATATAGTGCCATGTTGTTCAGTTACAATTAGAAATAACCTGGTCAAAAGGCATCAAATAATATATTTCTGATTTATGGGCAGTGGTGAAACTCAAACCCTGGATTCCTGCAGCTTCGTACCTGGCTCTTCTTCAGCTCCAGCAGCCTGTCCTCCAGCTCCCTCTTCAGGGTAGCGATGGTCTCGCTCTGCCGGCTGATCTCTCTCCTCAGTTCCTCTGTCTCCTTCTCGATCTCTTCCACTTGCTCCTGCCAGCGAGAAGAAAAAAGCAGTTTGGACTGTACTCAGCAAATACTGCTGGAGATGCACCAACCGATTATTCAGCTGTTCTGATCAAGGCTCTCCACCTGTGAGGATTGTTAAAAAAGTAGGATCTAAAACATCAGGACCATTTAAAAAACTAAACTAGATTCTGTGCCAAAACCCGCTAAAAAATCCCCCACAACCGCATGGGACCCCCTCCCAGCCCACGGGCCTCGCTCACCTGTGTGGTGACCAAGAGCAGGTCGGCCTCCAGGCTGGACTCGGGGGCCCCCTGGAAACGGAAAGGGGTGCTGGCCCCCCTGACCAGCCCTCTGCTGTCCACATAGCAGAACTGATAGAACTCGCCATCCTCCTTGGGCAGGTAGTATGCTAGGGGAGCGAAGAACAAATCCATAAATCCACCATATTTATTATTATTATTATTATTATTATGAAGGTGCCCCTTACACATCAGTTTTGCAGTACCCCCCATGCTTTTCCCATGGTTACACTACTCATTTATTAGAGTTTACCCTGGTTTGCCATGCTGTTCTTTGTAATGCTTGACTAGGCTTTTACTATGTTCTATTACACTGTTACAAGGGTTAGTTTACCCTGGTTTCTTAAATATACTTTACCATCCCTCTCTGTGCTTTACAATGCTTCACTATGCTTTACCATCCCTCTCTGTGCTTGACAATGCTTCCCTATGCTTTACCATCCCTCTCTGTGCTTGACAATGCTTCCCTATGCTTTACCATACCTCTCTGTGCTTGACAATGCTTCCCTATGCTTTACCATCCCTCTCTGTGCTTGACAATGCTTCCCTATGCTTTACCATCCCTCTCTGTGCTTGACAATGCTTCCCTATGCTTTACCATCCCTCTCTGTGCTTGACAATGCTTCCCTATGCTTTACCAGCCCTCTCTGTGCTTGACAATGCTTCCCTATGCTTTACCATCCCTCTCTGTGCTTGACAATGCTTGCCTATGCTTTACCATCCCTCTCTGTGCTTGACAATGCTTTCAGCTATGGTTTTATGGGGTAAGGGCAGCTGGGTCAGGTTCCATGGAGGAGACTCACCCTGGAAGACCAGATGCTGCTCTGCCTGTGGCTGCTCCTGGTAGTGGCTGGGAGGAGGAGCCCACAGGAAGGTGTAGTAATCTCTTGTGGTGGTCCAGCCGACCTGAGAGAGAGAGAGAGGAGTGGAGGCCAAACACTACACTATCCCTTAGAAAAGGGCTACCCTGGTCAATTTGCAAGCTTTTCTCATGGTTACACAACGCATTTACTATGGTTTGCGATTTAAGAAAACGACTTTACTGTAACGCTCTGTGCTTTATCCTGCTTTGCTGTGATATACGTGTGCTTCATTAAACCATAACCCCTCGCTATATTAAGTAAGGCTGTAAATGTACATTTACAATGTTTAAATAAATACAATTACATTAAGACTCCCATTGCAGATTCAAAGGGCTTAAAAGGCATGTCATATGCAGACAGGCTAAAAGAATTGAATCTGTTCAGTCTTGAACAAAGAAGACTACGTGGCGACCTAATTCAAGCATTCAAAATTCTAAAAGGTATTGACAGTGTCGACGCAAGGGACTTTTTCAGCCTGAAAAAAGAAACAAGGACCAGGGGTCACAAATGGAGTTTAGAAAAAGGGGCATTCAGAACAGAAAATAGGAGACACTTTTTTACACAGAGAATTGTGAGGGTCTGGAATCAACTCCCCAGTAATGTTGTTGAAGCTGACACCCTGGGATCCTTCAAGAAGCTGCTTGATGAGATTTTGGGATCAATAAGCTACTAACAACCAAACGAGCAAGATGGGCCGAATGGCCTCCTCTCGTTTGTAAACTTTCTTATAAGTATCTCGTAATGCAAGACATGAATTCTCGGCCAGTCCAAAATTTACATTCATTCGCATTAGCGTAATCGCTAATACGATTGAGCCTGTCCAGGTTTTACTGTTAAAAAAAAAAAAAAAAAATCGGTTTCTGTTTGAGTCACCGCGGAGCACACCATCCAAATGATAGGGGTGACTTTGATCTATATCATATAAGTAACTCCGCGCATCGTGCAGTCTTTTTTTCAGCACAAAACAGAGCTTTCTAGAGCATCGCGTTGGTAACCTACCTTGAAAATGCCGACCCAGTCCTTTCCGCTGGGTGTCAGCAAGGCCGTGATGGTATATTCGCACTTGACCGGCTGACCGGGGGGGTAAGCCGCCTCCACATTGTTGAAAAGGACGAGAGAGAAGCTGGACGAGTCCATAATATTGGACGTAGGGGGCTGTTCCGTATCCGCGTTCATTATGAGTTCTGTAAACATTTTTTTTTTAATAAACTTTATTTTCTTCCTTTAAGATCAGTTAATGAGACACTCATACACATTGTTTGATACTGACGTCACATGTTTTACTGTGATTACATTATCATCCGATCACCCATTATTTAAATGTAGCTAACAAACAAACAAAAACACAAAATTATTATTTACTAAAACAATGATTATAATTGATATTACTGTAACTACACCAATCAACTGTACTGACAATTTAAAACAAACCAGAGTAGTTTTTAAAACGACCCTTTTCCTTTACGGTTATGATTTGCTTGTTGAAGATCTGTTTCAGTTAACACTAATTTACTATTACTAGGCGACTGTTCAATCAGACTTATTTTAATATAAATAAATATAAAACAGTCACCTTTCAAGTAAACCCCCTTCTTCCGAATGAAGTCTTTCTTGTTTACGTCCTCTTTCTAAAGTTGAAGACAGAAACTACAATGTAGGCAAAAAGAAAGCGAAAGAGTTTCTCTGCGCTGGGTAAACAAAACAAAACAAATGCTGCTGGGGAAGGGCTAAAATCATATAAATACGACTGCCAACTAACAGAGGGGAGAGAAAACAGTAACTGCTACATTTGTTCCCAACGAAAAACAAGTTTTATCATAATGTGACACTTTGAATAATACATATATCTCACTTGGCTGACGCTGAAGGTGTCACAATGCAATGGGCATACTGGCGCGCAGTGTCTTCTGGGAATAGTAGTTTATTTGGTATACGCTGAAAGGCGTTTCCAATCAGCTGGAAAGCAGGGGAAAACTTCAACTCCCGTCATCAACGCTTCTCATCAAACTTGATGGCTTCGCGTTTTACTTTCCGACCGGGGGTTTTCCACGCTATATCGGGGAGTGACGCAGTTTATTTATTCTATGCTAGTGCGCAGCACGAAATCATATCCAGTAGAAACGGTCCTCGGCATCAGATGACTCTGGGCTAGGTTTATGATTAGGGATCGGGTTATGTTAGGTTGGGTTAGGTTGGGTTGGGTTGGGTTGGGTTGGTTAGGGTTAGGGTTGGGTTAGTGTTAGGATTAGGGTTAGCATTGGGTTAGGGTTAGGATTGGGTTAAGGATTGGGTTATGTTTGGTAGGGTTAGTGTTAGTGTTAGGGTTAGGATTGGGTAAGGGTTAGGATTGGGTTAGGGATCAGGTTGGGTTGGGTTAGGTTGTGTAGGGTTATGGTTAGGGTTAGGGGTTGGGTAGGATAGGGTTAGGGTTAGGTTCAGGGTGGGTTAGGGTTAGGGTTTGGATCGGGATAGGGATCGGGTTAGGGTTAATATTGGGTTAGGGTTCGGTTAGTTTTAGGGATCGGGTTGGGTTTGGTTCAGTTGGGTTGGGTAGGGTTAGGCTTAGGGTTTGGATTCGGTTAGGGATCGGGTTAGGTTCGTTTGGGCCGTGTTGGGTTGGGTACGCTAAGGGTTATGGTTAGGTTCAGGGCGGGTTGGTGTTGGAGAGGTGCAGAGCTCGGGAAAGAGAAATGTGGGAGTTAGGTGTAGGGTTAGGGTTAGATTCAGGGCGGGTTGTTGTCAGAGAGTTTTAGAGCTCGGGAAAGAGAAATGTGGGAATGCTGGAAAAATGCCCTGGAATCACCCGATACCCTGAGGACAGTTCCTAGTGAATTATTCCGTCCTGCTGCACAGCGACCCAGATGACTTGAATATTAATCATACTTAAAATAAACTTGTTGGTCAAAAGTTGAATAATAAAATAAGGGAAAAACTAGCAGTATTTGAAATATGTAATAATAATAATAATAATAATAATAATAATAGATATAATAATTAATATGATATTATTTAATAAATGCAGATTAATATTAATAAATGCAGAATTAGTATCAATGTGCTTTACATTTCTCCCAGACCCATTAGTTTAAATTATTATTATTCTTTTTAAAAGAAAAAGAAAACATACAGTTTTCTTGAAGAGACTTGAAATCAAATGACTGATGTATTTTTTTGTGTTGTTTTGTAACTTTATTACAATTAATAACAATTAATAATCATTGATTCTATGGGTTGTACGTGTGTGGCTTCTATTGGCTGCAATAATTCCAAAGAACAATGCAAACGAGCCAGTGGGAAGACACTGACTAATCTGCACAATACTGCCTCGCAAAGAATGAACACTACCGTATGGGGAAGACGAAACACTAACCCGCGTAAAGTTTTCATTGTTGATGCCAACTTTCTAGTAAAACTGACGTCACTGCGTGTTTTTCAATGGTCTTAAATACTGTATATTAAAGCATCCGTTTGAAAAAGCGCTTTGATAAGCTGAGTGTTTGTTGAACAGAAAATAAGCACACAGTAAAATATAACTATACTGTATTAATTGTATCAAAGACTAATATCAGTACCTGATATTATTTATTTATTAATGGATGGGTGTTACTATTTTGTTTTTATTTATAAATACAATAGACTTTCCAATATCTATCCAAACTAAATATACAGTGATTCAGAATAAAACGTACGTATCCATCCATCCAAGAACACGTTCTCCAGTGTAATTTATTGCCGTATTTGTTATTCATTGGGAATGTACCACTCTGAGTTAAACTGATTCGTCGGGGGTCTAATTTGATATTCTTTGTTCATGTTGCTATGCCGTAGGCAGTCTCTAATTTCATTTCTAAAACGCAAAGTGAAACCTGCTGCATTTTGCATCGTAGCCCCGTTGTGACGACCACACAATAATGATGAACGGCAGCATGCTTCTAATCATGTTTGAACTAATTTAGCAGATAGACCATATGGTAGCTCTTCCGTTCTCTGGAACATGTGCCGCCGGTCGTCATTACCATATGAATGTCGGACTATACTGTCAGGTGTCAGCGCGATGGCCTTTGACGTGCTGTGTTGTTGTGCTGCTCTCTCCAGAACAGCTGCACAGCTGCTTTGAGAAGCACTGCAGCGCCATAGGCTGTCCATCTCCGAGCCTGTCACCTGGACCCCAAAACCAGGGGCGGGGATTATTATACACGCCCAGTAACGGGGAGGGGTAGAGCTGCGAAGCAGCCAATAAAACAGAGAATCGGAGCATACGGCCGAGTGCGTTGTGTGGCTTCTTCAATTTGATTGGGTAATTTGCTTTATTTATTGTATCTCTCTCTCTCTCTCTCTCTCTCTCTCTCTCTCTCTCTCTCTCTCTCTCTCTCTCTCTCTCTCACACACACACACACACACACGCACACGCACACGCACACGGGAAGGGGCATGATAAACTGCTCATTAAAAATGCTGTTTGTTTAATCAATCACTTGGGTAGCCTTAAACCACTTGGAAGGCACAAATTAATCTCAAATAAACTCCTGTTGAACAGAAGTGCCAGTGGCATTGGACCACTGTCCACTGTAAACCTCCACCCTCACTTGCATCTTGAAGTGTACTGCGTTTACCCCAAGCCTAAACTTGCATGGGAATCATGGTGATTACCATCATTATCACATGTATGTGTTTGGATGAGTTATTTAAAAATAAACCAGCATATTCCCTTTGCTCATGATTTTTGGGAGATTTTAAAACAGTTGTGTGTGAACTCTGTGTTCAAAATAGTTAACCTGCCTTAACTTTGGAAACAACAACATACATGCATTATAATATCTTCATATAGCACCTTTCATAGTGGCCCACCATTACAAAGCAAGTCACTTACAATAGGACATTGATTTCACAAGGAGGTTAAGTGACTTGCTCAGTGAGTCAGTCAGTGGCAGGGGTGGAATTTAAACCAGGGACCTTCTGGTTACAAGCCCTGGACTTTAACCACTGGACTACACTGGCTCCTTATCATAAAATAAAAACATAGCTAGGAAACCTAACATGGTACAATTGTGCACACACTGACTCCAGGGGACTAAGGAGTTTGCAAGCTTGCTGTTAACATTTTAATCAATTCAAACAATCAAAGTACCTTTTTAAAATAAATCCACAGCGATTTTACACATCTCAAGGGTACATTAAACCCCCCCCCCCCCATCTCTGCTTTGCAGGGTCGCTCGCATCCATCACTTTGCACTGGACTGCAGCAAGTGTAAAATCAATAGAGGCTTTTAACAAGCTCAGATGGTTTCCACTCTACCCAGCCCTGACAAATGAATACGGCTCAATAGATTAGCTACAAATGAAGCAATCCTTTGAAGGCTGCGCTTTAAGACAAGGGGCATTAAAAATGAATGCAGCCGCCAACAAGCACCTTTTTACACGACAGCCAATGGCACTTACTGGCAATTTATTGCTATCTGTATATAGCTCAGCAAAAGCCACACTCGTCATAATAAAACACGAGTTACAAGCAAAAAAAAAACAGAAATGAAAAAGCAAATGCATCTGTTTTATAAGTATGGTGCATTATTATCATTGACGTTACAAGTTGAGAGATTTGTTTGTACTGAGTGATTGTTATTGCAATACTGTGGTTTTTTTATGATAATTTTTTCCATAAGTTTGTTTTACAGTTCCCTGGAGATATGGGTCTGTTACCATTGCAGTACAGCAGTCTGATTTTGCCTCTCTGCTTTACACATGGAGATGGTCCAAGATACCATGTTAGCAAGTGAAGTTACTGAACGTTATATTTTAAGGAACATTGAAAGTTCATACCTTCATGAGAGTGACATGTCAGAATATAAAGACATGGTACTCTTAAATCAAAGCATAAAACTCATCTTTATGCAGATTCCTTTTTGTAGATTGGGGTGGCCTATTTTAGAATTTTGTTAATATGCATTTTATTTATTATTTATTTATTTATTTATTTATTTTTCACATTCATTTTTGGATATTTTATTGTATATTATATTATATTATTGTACAGTATATTTATTTGTAATGTGAAGCGCTTTGAGATGCCTTGGCATGAAAGGCGCTATACAAAATACATTTGATTGATTGATTTGCCATTGTCTGTCTATCTGCATTGCCATTTCATCGCTACTGTCTGTCTGTGTTGAGATTGCAGTGCCACTGTCTGTCTGCGTTGCCATTGCAGTGCCACTGTCTGTCTGCGTTGCCATTGCAGTGCCACTGTCTGTCTGCGTTGCCATGGTAGGCAAAAAAAACACCTCTTCATTTGATAAAAATAGTAAGTCAAGGAGGTCCCTATCCCTCCTACCCAGGGCACCAATTTAGACTGCAGCAGGATGCGTGAGGGGCTGTCAGGAGGGTGTGGGGGGAGGGGGGCCTGTCCACCAGCTGGTCCCTTTGAGTCCAGCTGCCACTTGATTTGGACAAAGAAGAGAGACTGTCCAGCAGATGTGAAAAGTTGATCTCCAGGCAGCACAACCCCATACTGTAACCAATACTACAGCAATACTCACTCAGGGACTTCTTTGCAAAGCGTTATATATCTATATATCTATATCTATGTCTATATCTATCTATCTATCTATCTATCTATCTATCTATATATATATATATATATATATATATATATATATATATATATATATATATATATATATATATATATATATATATATATATATATATATATATATATATATATATATATATATATATATATATATATATAAAAATTACCCTGACTTTTCTACTGTCCTTTAAGAATTCAGTTGATCCCTGTTCAGCCCTTCGTGGGTCTGTGAATCACAGCTGAGAAAGCATTCATAGTAACATTGACTTCATGTTATGGTTTTTTGGGGTCCCGATGTGGTTGTGTGGTCACAGTGCTCCCTGTTTATTTGCACAGTGGCTTAGTTAAGAGATTTCCTACAGCGATATTTTGTGTCAACATGGCCTGATGCTTAAGTAATCAAATACATGAATTATCGAGCAGTGAAATATTCATAGTTGTTTAAGGGTTACATCAATAGTATTAGTTAATAGCTGCAGCGTGTAATTCTAAACAGCGTGCAATGTAATTCTAATTCAAATTATAGTGGCGGAAACTGAAATGTTGTGGCTAATTAGAAAAACAGTTTTCAGTTTATTAATTACTTTTCTAGACGGATGGATAGATATTGAATTTGCGAATTTGAATTCAGAGCAGGAATGCAGTAACTCAGTCCTTTCCAGGTAGTTTGCTGAGCTCTGAATTGCAAGTCCTGTTTTAAACAGTGATCTCATTTAGCCCATCATCGCACGGGCAGACCCACTGTCATCATTATTATTAACGTGATTGCAGTCTGGTGTAGTGCCAAAATTGATGATAGGCTCTCCTTAATAGGTCAGAGGTCAGCTGATCGCCGTGACCCCAGCTCCTAATTGGCTGTGGAGGGGAGGAGAGACTGCGGCTTTTTAAAATCAATTTCCTCACCTCGTATCAGCATTAGCAATTCTATCCCCCCTCCCCCTTTCTTCTGTCAGGTTGTGTTGGATATATTTTAGTCTTCAGTATAGAACATTCAGAGATTTCGAACTCTATTGATTGGTGTACAAGGCTAGGGCTGTGTTTGAAGGGTTGATGGTTCGATGGTTCGAAGGTTCCTTCGCTAGCCAGGAATTCGAAGGTAGTTCTAAACCTTTGAAGTTTCCTCAGGCTGCATTCCTGTACTGTCAAATGTTTTTCCTTTTTTTTTTTTTTACCCCCTGCTCTTTTTACAGAAACCGTTCGACAATGTGTAGACAGTATACATGCCTTTAATTACTTAAACAAACATTGTTGTATTAAAACCATAATTTCCAAAGCAGCACTGTGTCACTAAACAAACAAACAAACAAACAAACAAACAAAAAAAACAAACAAAAAAACAAAAAAACAACTAACAAACAAGAGTTGAACGGTCACAGCACAGAAGGCAGGAAGCTATACATTGTCCAAGAAACGGGTTTCAGAGAGAGTAAACAACTTGTTTATCTACAGTTTGCAAAAATCTGTTCATCCAGCCTGAAATATTTTGTTCAGCCTTTTTTTTTGTTGTTCACATTTATTTTCAACAGACTAGGGGGTGGGACCAGGGGAATCCGCGTTATATGAAGATACATAGGCAAGCATTGGAAAGCACAGAGAGGTCTGGTAAAGCATAGGGAAGCATTGTAAAGCACAGAGAGGTCTGGTAAAGCATAGGGAAGCATTGTAAAGCACAGAGAGGTCTGGTAAAGCATAGGGAAGCATTGTAAAGCACAGAGAGGTCTGGTAAAGCATAGGGAAGCATTGTAAAGCACAGTAAACAGTAAATAAACTTGGAGCATCATGTTGCATCAAACCACATAACAGTAAATAAACTTGGAGCATCATGTGGCATCAAACCACATAATCCAGTTTTCCTTATTGTGTTTTGTATATAATGTGCTGTCATGTGCTGTTGTTTATGAGTCAAACCCGCTTTATTAAAATATAGCAGCTGATCTTTAAGCCAGAATACATTGCAATCAGCTAGTCTCTCTCTCTCTGCCATGCCTGTAAGATGAATGGATGCTGATTAGGTAATTAATAATGTTTTTAGAAGACTGATGAAGTAGCTGAGAGGGAGGGAGACAGTTAGTTCTCTTGCACTGGACACTGACTTGCAGGTAAATTGATTTGTCCATTGAATTTCCTGTAGAAATTATTAGGATTAATGGGAAGCAAGGAGCCCGTTCCAGCATTCTGATTTATGGATCCATTTAGGGAAAGAAGGAAAATGACTATTTAACAGCTTGCGAAACGACAAGGGCTGTAAAACATACATGAAGGAGAGTCTCGTCAACGAACAACTAGCTGTCTTATCAGCCAAGATCAATGTGACTATGAGCAGGGCCACCGCTCCCTAATGAGAGGGAGTGAGAACAGATCAGCGAGGCGCTGTTATATAGGTTTCATAGTTAGTAAGAGTTTTCTAAAGGGACCTTTTCCTCTGTTTCCCCTCATCACCTGAAAAAAAAGTTGTGCTTGTATATGGACCTATTTTAAAAGGGCTTTAAATGCAGTCCTTAACAAAATATTATTTTAAAAAGTTCTTAAGGAAAGAGAGGGGGGGAGGCATTTGACACATGCACCTTCATGCATGCAGGCAATCACGCACATGCACACACACACAGACATGCACACATTCTCACACAGACACATAGACACAAACAGACATACATACACACACACACTTGCACTGTAGACAGAGCTACGCACACACGCAAACACACGCACTAAGCCTCCACCACACTCCCAGTTCTCGTTCCTAAAAGAGCATCTGAATGCAATGAACCACCTCCTTAATGGGAACAAGTTCATGGTTTGATTCGCACCGGATCAAGTGTAGAACCAACTGTCATAATCTAGCAGAGGGTACAGCACAGGATCTCTGCATGGTCCTGGCTAGAACAAAGAAACTGGAAGCACTTAATAACCCTGGCAGGATTAGAGTTTCCTTACTGAAGTTTCTCATAGTAACAGTACAGCACAGTATAATAAAGCATAGGGTTTGGTAAAGCATAGGGAAGCATTGCAAAGCACAGAGAGGTATGGTGAAGCATAGGGAAGCATTGGAAAGCACAGAGAGGTCTGGTAAACCATAGGGAAGCATTGTAAAGCACAGAGAGGTCTGGTAAACCATAGGGAAGCATTGTAAAGCACAGAGAGGCATGGTAAAGCATAGGGAAGCATTGTAAAGCACAGAGAGGCATGGTAAAGCATAGGGAAGCATTGTAAAGCACAGAGAGGTCTGGTAAAGCATAGGCAAGCATTATAAAGCACAGAGAGGTCTGGTAAAGCATAGGGAAGCATTGTAAAGCACAGAGAGGTGTGGGAGAGCATCTTAATAAACATGATAAACAATGGTAAATGCATAGTATTACACTGTGAAAAGCAGGCGAAAAAACTGCAAAAATGCAGCGGCTGTAATGACACTCTCTGTAAAAGTAAGTGGTTTATATTTTTCTGTTACATTAAAACTAGTACCTTGAAATGAAGGTTCATTTTCAATACAACCTCATAAGGCAAAGTGATGACGCCCAGGGGTGTTAGTCATTGCTATAGTTTTTCACTAGTACAGCACAGTGGCTTTATTGCCTTGGCATTGGCTTTGACTGCTGACAGCATTGTTTTATGTTGACCGAATTGGTGGAGCCAGCAGCACAGAATTGAACGCAATCAGTGTCCCTCGGAGATAGGCATCCCGAGACACTGTTTGGACGGACGTGAATAGTGTTACTCTCTCCACGTTAGAAGGGAAATGCGAAACCGTCTTGGTATTACCATGTACGTTGTTCACCACAGTGTGTGTGTGTGTGTGTGTGTGTGTGTGTGTGTGTGTGTGTGTGTGTGTGTGTGTGTGTGTGTGTGTGTGTGTGTGTCTGTGTGTGTGATGTGTGTGTGTTAGGTTGATAAATCAGCACTAGCAGGTTAGTAATTGAATGAGATAATAATGCAATGGCAACGAAGCCCACAAAGCTGGCGTTTCAGGCTTCTGAGACAAATGGGTTTGTGCACACTATGACATCATCTGAACTCTGGGTGAACCCCCACAGATTGATGAAGCTCAATAAGGTGGCTCTAGAATGCTGACTTAATTTCATTCTGGAACCCCGGAGGGGTAGACTGCAACAATCCTTCCCACAGATCTTTTAATAGAAATTCTTATTGTACAGCTGTGGACAAAAGTGTTGCATCACCTAGGATTGAGACAATTAAAAAAAAACAAAAAAAAAAACCAAACTATATATATATATATATATATATATATATATATATATATATATATATATATATATATATATATATATATAATACAGTACAGTATTTCATGGTAGATTCTGAAATGTCACCTTTTAGAATTTTTGTCAGGTTTTTGTTAAGTATATAAATTAACATAACATTATTCAGCAGGTTGCATTCAAGTGCAAAAACACTGTGCAAAAATACCAGAGTGAAGTGTTATAAGGGATTCTACAGAGCGGCATTGCCCATGAGCTGTGAATGCTCCAGTATGAGATGGTACAGGTACAGGTAAAGGTAAAGGTACAGGTACAGGTACAGGTACAAGTACAGGTACAGGTACAGGTACAGGTTGCTGAATCTGACTCCCTGTGCTCAGGGCTATTTGACCCCGGTTTGCTCCCAGAAGGCACAATCCCTCCACATGCCGTTAAGATAACCCAATCTGATTGAAATCAGTCGATTGAATAAGTCGTTATGAAGCAAAAATCATCCCATTGGAATGGGCCAGTAGTACCTACTAGCCTCCCAACAGGTAGAGTGTGTCCGGATCAAGCGCTTTAATGGACGTCGGATGTAATAGCCTCTAAAGGGCACCAAAAAGCAGTGTCTAATAGTAAAATTGACTTTAATAGTAACACGGTTAGGTTTTGGGGTTGAGATTAGGTTAGTTGTAGACATTAGGTTTAGAGATAATGGGTACTACTGGCCCATTCCTATGGGATGATTTTTGTTTGATAGCGTCCCGTTCAATCAAGTGATTTCAATCAGATCGGCTGGTCAGTCACATTCCCTGTTTGTGTTGGGATTGCTGTCCAGAGATGTGTTGTCCTCTGACACTGTAGCTCTGGGTTGGCTGCATAATGCAGGGAGTTATCTCTCTGATAATGCAGGTAGTTATCTGTTTGATAATGCAGGTAGTTATCTCTCTGATAATGCAGGGAGTTATCTCTCTGATAATGCAGGTAGTTATCTGTTTGATAATGCAGGTAGTTATCTCTCTGATAATGCAGGGAGTTATCTCTCTGATAATGCAGGGAGTTATCTCTCTGATAATGCAGGTAGTTTTCTCTCTGATAATACAGGTAGTTATCTGTCTGATAATGCAGGTAGTTATCTGTTTGATAATGCAGGTAGTTTTCTCTCTGATAATGCAGGTAGTTATCTCTCTGATAATGCAGGTAGTTGTCTCTCTGATAATGCAGGGAGTTATCTCTCTGATAATACAGGTAGTTATCTGTCTGATAATGCAGGGAGTTATCTCTCTGATAATGCAGGTAGTTATCTCTCTGATAATGCAGGGAGTTATCTGTCTGATAATGCAGGTAGTTTTCTCTCTGATAATGCAGGTAGTTATCTTTCTGATAATGCAGGTAGTTATCTCTCTGATAATGCAGTTAGTTATCTCTCTGATAATGCAGGTAGTTATCTGTCTGATAATGCAGGTAGTTTTCTCTCTGATAATGCAGGTAGTTATCTGTTTGATAATGCAGGTAGTTATCTGTCTGATAATGCAGGTAGTTTTCTCTCTGATAATGCAGGTAGTTATCTCTCTGATAATGCAGGTAGTTATCTGTTTGATAATGCAGGTAGTTTTCTCTCTGATAATGCAGGTAGTTATCTGTTTGATAATGCAGGTAGTTTTCTCTCTGATAATGCAGGTAGTTATCTGTCTGATAATGCAGGTAGTTTTCTCTCTGATAATGCAGGTAGTTATCTCTCTGATAATGCAGGTAGTTATCTGTCTGATAATGGAGGGAGTTCACTTTCTGCTAATGATCAGGAGGGGGGAAGCTGGCTGTTATCTCATCTCACCCTGGCGAAGGCTCCTTGGGATTGCAGGCAGACACACACACGCACACACACACACACACACACACACACACACACACACACACACACACACACACACACACACACACACACAACAGAGAGACTCACACACACACTGAGACACTCACACACACACTGAGACACTCACACACACACACACACACACACACACAGACGACGACAACTAATTTGATGTTCCCAGTGTTTTAGATCCTAATACTTCACCTGGCAGGCTATTCCATGCATTTCTAACTTTCTATCCTTCTGTTCTAAACTTAATGCAGGTAGTTATCTCTCTGATAATGCAGGTAGTTATCTGTCTGATAATGCAGGTAGTTTTCTCTCTGATAATGCAGGTAGTTATCTCTCTGATAATGCAGGTAGTTATCTCTCTGATAATGCAGGTAGTTATCTCTCTGATAATGCAGGTAGTTATCTGTCTGATAATGGAGGGAGTTCACTTTCTGCTAATGATCAGGAGGGGGGAAGCTGGCTGTTATCTCATCTCACCCTGGCGAAGGCTCCTTGGGATTGGGCAGACACACACACGCACACACACACACACACACACACACACACACACACACACTTATGAGGACACTCTCCCAGTGTTTTAGATCCTAATACTTCACCTGGCAGGCTATTCCATGCATTTCTAACTTTCTATCCTTCTGTTCTAAACTTCCATGTATGCCCCTTGTTCTCTCTGTGCTAAATATACAGTGTCTTGGGTTAACTGTTGTCTGTCAGTAGATGGCAGTAGAGTCACTTCAGTCGTTCATTACTATGTGCCTGTTTTCAAATCTGTTCAACCCCCCCCCCCCCACAAAACAACCCACAAGAAACCATTAAACGAAACAGTTTTTTTATACAATTGAAATTAAAAAAGCGACACTAAATGTGGTTTTAATTAGAACATTTGAAAAAAGTAAGATAAAAAGCTAGTTTGTTAAAATAAAACAATGAATCAAGTCGAATACAGAAAAATATTTAATATTGGAATAAAAAAATATAGTTTCATTGTAAAATTAGAAAAAGAAAAAGGTTAACTTTATAAAATAAATAAATAAATAATAGATTATAGATCACCGTAAAATATGTAATCGAAGCCGCTGCTTTAGAAACATAATGAATACAATACAGACCTCCCTCGGTAACTCAAGCCACGTTGACAGTCAGCTGTATATTACACAGAATTATACACCCATCGCATCCCTTTTCGACCAATCAGATCGCTCTGTTGCTGTAGGATAAGTCACAATGGTAGCAGGTAAACGTTCCAAATTCTACAATAAACGCCTCGCTGTTTAATGAAATTCGGAATGGTTAGCTCCTCGCATAGATTTAAAAACAAACGATGGCTTAATCGGACAGCGCAACCTACACTAATTCACCGTTCTAATGTTGCGCCGTTTCTTTTATGTGTTCCACTGATTTCCAAAAACTGTGGAAGCGCTGTATTAAAATCAAACGCATCCGTTTAATTCTTTCTGTACATCGAGCTTCAAAGTCGGTTCATCCATCCTAAGTCGATGAAGCAGCTTCACGGTAACATTCTGTTATATAACAATGCTTCTTAATGCAGTTGTGTAGAGAGTTGAGTGAATGCAGCTGCACTGACCTCAGCGCCACCATACTGGATCTTCAGCTGATGCACCATCCTTGCACTATTGCACTGCTAATATGTCTTTGCACATATAACTTCTTGTTATCCTAACTTGTTGCATCCTAGTTCATATTGTGCTTTAGTAGTACTGTTTGCACTTCCTGTAAACTATGCTGTATTTAAATACTGAACCTTGCATTGTAACCCTGTACTGCCCTGTAACACTTACAAGTCGCCTTGGATAAAGGCGTCTGCCAAATAAATAAATAATATACTACTAACAACATTGATCAGCTCTTTGCCTGAAGCACCTGTCTGTCCATCTCTCCCGTCTTTCCAGATGACTGTGGATCAATTTCACCATCTGCAAGTACGAAAGCAGTGATTGCACTAATCCGGGAGGCTTGGTGGTCTAGTGGCTAGAGATAGGGGGCCCTGTATTAGGGCATACCCGGTTCAAATCCTGGCTCTCCTGCTCACTGACTGTGACCCTGCATTAATCACTTAATCTCCTTGTGCATCCACCCCATGCTTGCTCTGCATTTATCATAGTTTGCCATGTTTATGTCAGTTCCTGCAGGCAGGGGTTTCTCACAGGTGGGACACAAAGCCAGCCCCCCCACCCCTACTGAAACAAAGCACTGATAGTGCTGTGCAAAAGAGCTGGCTCCTAAGGAGTGTATATCAGGCTCATGTCTTTTGTGTGTGATTATATCACCTACCAGCCCTGCTGCTGCCTTCCCTTGTGCACGCTACAATACGCTTTACCATAGCTCTCTATTCTGTATGATGCTTACCTGTTTTGTGTGCTTTAAAACTGAGATGTTAAATCAGTGTCCTGTTCTGAGTGACTCTGTATTTTATTTATCTAGATTTAATGATTTTTAGTATATTCCAGGCACAGCAAAGAGCATGCGAGAAATACACTCCCAGCTTGATCAGAGGCAGCCACCACAGCATTATAAACAAGCAGCATCAAGTGGCATCAATAACCTGAACCCACTAGCTGACACACTTGTACTGCTCTGGGGGAAACTTTATGCTAGGGGTGTCCACGTGTACCCTTCTAAAAGTTTACCACTTTGTTTTTGCAGGTACTGTTTTTATTACACTTTTCCCATACTTATACTATGCATTTACCATAGTAATTTACCATGTCTTTTTAAATATGCTTTACCAGACCTCTCTGTGCTTTACAATGCTTCCCTATGCTTTACCATGCTTTCAATGTGCTTTTTCAGTGCCCCCCCCCAAAAAAAAGCTCTTTTCAAAATGTCTGCTCTAGTGCACTGACAGCGTAAGGATTATTGCCCACACTGTCACACGGGTAACACAGCAGTAATGATCCATGATGTCGTACGGAACAGAAAAGCCAGACCACTTCTTTTTGAGTCGCTCTTCCTGCAGTGATCTAGAGGACATTTTGAAAAGAGCTTTTTTTGGGGGGGGGCACTGAAAAAGCACATTGAAAGCATGGTAAATCTCAAAAACCCCTGTGCACTAGAGCGGACATTTTGAAGAGAGCTTTGAAACAGACTTCAAAAGTTGTCAGGATGGTAACAGTGAAAAGAAAAATGACAGGTACATTATTTAAACAGTCACAGCAACACGTGGGGACGGGTAACAAGATATTTTTCGGAACCCCGCTACTTTAATCCTGCACTATGAGGATTTCATTATTTGTGAAGTCATCTTGCTGATTAACTTGAGCGAGCTTTAACTTCGTTAAACTTTGTCTGGATGTCTAATTTAAACAACACTTCTTTTTTGGCATTGTTTCTGCAGGTCAACAACACTGAATCTGAATGCACTGCCACTTAGTCAAGTATATTAATTTACCTGCTGCTGTAATGAAACAAAAGTATGCCTGTATAGATGCAGGTATGAATGTATGAATTGTGGCAAACCCGGGCCACTTCACCACTCTCAACACCGTTAACATTGTCTTTCTTGTGTAAGTGAAGATTCTCTGGACCACAGATAGACAGAGCGGTGCCTGTATATTTATTTTCATAAAAAAGACAAAACAAAAGCCGAACTGCATCAAGGAGTGTTACTGAAGTTTTAAACACAACTGAAACTAATAAACTGGACAGCTAAGTTGTTTACCAGTAACCAACACACAAGTATCAAATACTCTGCAAGATCTCTGCACACAGGTCTCAGCCTTAACACAGACAAACCAAACGTTTTAGCCCTTCTGAATCCCTACCTGCGAGTTAGAGACAGATCCACCTAATTCAATGAGTGCCAGGTAATTGATTCTGATCCTGACTCAATAGAACAGTGAAACATTTAAGCAATAATACTGTGCCTGTGTAAAGCAGCCACAAAATGCACATTCCCCAGTGAGCCTCTGCCCTATATATGTATGTATGTATGTATGCATGTATGTATGCATGTATGTATTCATTTATGTAAGCTTCGTGCCCAGTTGAAGGACAAGCTACTAGATGATATCAAAGTGGCACAGCAGACAGAAGCAGGATTGCTCTCCTGATCTCATTTCACAGCCTGCTCTTTTAATCTGCCTTTCATGATCATGGGTGTGTTAATCCACACTAATTAGAGGGGCTCTCTGTTGCTTTGAATTGCAGCGTCCCTCTCCTCCCCTCTTTGAAGAGGCTCGTCTGGCACTTTGCTTTGTCTCCTCGTAAGAGCTTGAGAGCAACGCATTTGCATGTGTTTAGCTTACCTGCAGCAGAGGTGTGTGTGTGTTGGTGTGTATCAGTGTGTGTGTGTCCGTGTGTGTGTCCGTGTGTGTGTATGTGTGTGTGTATGTGTGTCGGTGTGTGTGTCGGTGTGTGTGTGTGTGCTCTTTTATAGTGCTTGCTTGGTCAAAAAAGTTCCCGCAAGGAAGGAAACTCTGACAAAACCTACCTTGTGAGGACACAGGCCAAGCCCCGTAATGTTTAAACAGAATTTCCTTTAGCCCCTGTAACTTTCATTATTGACTGAACTTTAAGATAAGAGATCTACAGTGTATGAGAGTGAATGTAAAGGCCTCAAACACTATAAACAAACAAGTGTGCGTGTGTGTGTGTGCGTGAGCATCTGTGTGTACATGTGTGTGTGCGTGATTGTATGAGTGATTGTGTGTGTCTGCGTAATTGTGTATGTGCGTGAGAGTGTGTGAGAGTGTGTGTGTGTGTGAGTGTGTGTATGTGTGTGTGTTAATGAGAGTGTGTATGTGTGAGAGTGTGTGTGTGTGTACCTGCAATAGCTTAAACCAGCACACAGACTTCCTGCTGCTTCATTGCTTAGTAGAGAGGTAAGCAGTGATACCGAACTCACAGAAATGAACTGACTGGTACAGAATATGTTAAGCAAAACAGCACTGTGATACCAGTATAACAACCAGTGCGAATTACCCCTAGAAACCCCAGCAAAACCACTAGCACACCTCAGCACAGAAACATACTGCAATGGATTTGGAACAGACTTCTACAGAGCTCTGCTCCCTGTGGCAGTTAGATCACAAATGACCAAACTCTGCTTCTCTGTCTGCTTATATCAAATCCTGGCTCACTCACTGTGTGTGACCCTAAGCAAGTCACTGACTCATTGTGCTCTGTCTTTTGGGTGAGACGCTGTTGTAAGTGACTCTGCAGCTGATGCACAGCTCACACACACTAGTTTCTGTAAGTCTCCTTAGATAAAGGCGTCTGCTAAATAAACACGACTCTCTGCTCTATGATAACATGCTAACACTGGGCCGGTGGATCAGTACTGATATGATGTGATGATAATGGATGGTAATTAGCAGACCTGCGGCTGGTGCAGACTGTTTGTTAATTACAGAGGTTGGGCTGCAGTCTTGTGAATCAATCATCGGTCCTCTGTGCAGATAAGGAGAGGGCTGCAGCCCTCCTCCCTGGACATCTTGCTACGGTTTCCTACCAGACACCAAGCAGCCCTGCGTCAGTAAATCGTCACATTCATTTGTTTTTCCAATTCAATTTAGACCCTATTCACAAAACTTTAGGACTGTTTTCAGGAATGTTCCTTTAAGGAGTCCTTATTCATCCATAACTAATTAGCGCTGAATTCAGGGATGCTAAAAAGAAACCGCATTACAGAATTGAAAAGGACTTCCACTCAAAACGTTTGTCATTTTCTTTATAAAGTTTAAAACATTTCTAATGCCTTATTTAATGGATTAAATTCAGCTGACAATTCATGATACATTTTTTTTGCAAGCGCTTTGGGGAAGGATGTATTCTTGTGTCTTTAAAAAAAAAAAAAAAAAAAAAACTAAAACTGCTTGACCATATAGAGAATGCTTCTGAACGCTCTCCAGAAACTGAACCCATGATTCTTTACAATGCTTTATTTGTTCTTTCCCTTGTCTTTTCAGGATGTTTGCAATCAGGTTTGGAGTCAATTCCCATTTTTCATTTCCGACTCCTTTTTAAAATCAATTCCCAATTCCCATTCCCTTTTAATCAATTCCAACACACCGGTGATCAAAATTGTAAATTGGTAGCATTCTGTTAAAATGAGATTCAACTGAAGCCGTTGTCTGTGAGTCAATTAAACCAGCTTCAGGTGAAAGCAGTTGAAAAATCACAACAACCACTCTCTCTAAAATATCAATTCCAATGCTTTAAAGAACCGGGGATTGGAACTTGATTTTAAAAAGGAATTGCAAATGGAAATTGACACCAACCCTGTTTGTAATCTATGGAAATCCTGATTAATGTTCCGCGGTGTTTTAATTGCCCTTGGAAAGAAGCGCAGCAAAAACTGCGCTATATAAATAAGACGTTTTCTGTCGTTGTTGTTGCAAACCACAAGATGGGGAAGAAACAGGAAGTGGCGCAAACAAGAGAGAGACAGTCTATAATATATAATAATGTATCTCTGTGGCAGCTGCCCAGCACAGCCTCCTGCAGTCAGCATTCTTTTATACAGAGGAATATTGCTACCTATTCGGAGCGATATTCACTCTAGTATGTGTCTGCTCTCCTGCTGTTAGTCTTGATGCGTGGACTACAGCCCAGTACAGCACTACTAGAAACACACTGGTTACCAGGAGGTTCCCGGTTCATGCCCGGGTCAACCTCTTACTCACTGTAAGTGACCCTGAGCGAGTCGCTTCACCTCCTTGTGCTCCGTCCTTCGGGTGAGACGTGAAACAAACGAGATCCCATTGGAAGCGACTCTGCAGCAGCAGTCGTGATGCATAGTTCACCCTCTGGTCTATCTCTCTTGGATAAAGGGGTCTGATAAATTACTCAATAATAATAATAATAATAATAATAATAATTTAGAAGACTAAAAAGAATGAATGAATAAGCCTCCCTGCACGTTATTCAGATTTGCTGAAATCTTGTCCCATGGTATTCTAATTACAGCGAGTGCCTAGATAAGATCAACTGAACCCACAGTCTGTTACAGAATTACTCTGCATTGCAGTTCGCTCACCACAACAGATATTTAGGAACGGGAAGGATCTCACAGTGGGAGATTAGAGGACCCTAATCTGTTTAAAATACACAAACAGTGGCTTTGTCATCTGCATCCGGTCACCCGTACACCTCCTCAATTAACTTTCTGTTTTTATTTGATACTGTATATGAACATATGAATCATTGTAATCATATAAATTAATATATGAATCCTGTAAGTTAATTTCAATATGTATTCTTCATCACAAAGTTTTTTAGTAGATGAAACTTAAGTGAATTTTTATTATTATTATTATTATTATTATATTATTATTATTATTATTATTATTATTATCAAGCACAATAAGTTGATTTTTAAATTATCAATTCAGTTAAGAATTAGTTGGTTTCTTTTCCAGCCTTATCACCTAATAAGTCAACTTACCTTTGATAAAGTTGATCAGTGAATAAATAAAACCGGATACTTTAAACAAGACAATGCATTATACTTCCCAACGCATACTTCTATACATCAGTATCCTGCCCGGTCTTGTCGTTTGCTAGATTGAGCCGGAGTTTCAGTCCTATATTTTGCTCAATCCATAATCATGGCAGGCCTTTCAACCACCTGTAGTGTAAGACCACAGCAGCGCCACGCATGACTCCATGGAGACTCACCTGACCAGGTGAAATGCACAGCAGGTAACAGATTAGCGCCCCGTGCTTCAAGTTCTGCTATCATCTGCGGCAGACTGCAAATGACTGCTTTGGTCTGAAGGACGAACAAAAATATATAGCCTGTTGTTAGTGGTCGCCTTTTCAAAATTGTATGTTCGGCTTGTATAAAATAAATCGAAGATGATAAAAAGGCAATATTGCTGTAAATGGATAGCAGACTGCTGACATAAAGAAATAGCCCCATCGGTTCAAGAATGGAAGCATGTTATAATAACGGCGAATTAAAGGAGGATAGAATGAAGTTAAATTGCATTAAAAAACGTTGAAAACCTGTGATAGATTCATTTTTATAACTGATTTTTTTAGTTAGACTTGTGCACTTTTGTAAGATATGATTCCTAAATGCTGATTTAACTGAGTACGGTGCAATTATACATGTAGGCATAGTTAATAGTTAATGTTATATATATATATATATATATATATATATATATATATATATATATATATAATATATATATCTATATATTATATATAGTGTGGGTCTATATATTTTACAAAACAACAAATTAGAATGTGACTTTAATCTTACACACTGACATTCTAAGACGTATTTTAAAAGATTACATTTTGTGAACTGGTTTATACAAATATACAAAGACGTTTTTCTGCAAAACCAAATAAAATGACATAGCTTGTTCCACTGTTGTACCTAGACAAACAGTTTTATATCTTTTTTTTTTTTTTTTTTTTAATTAAACCTATTTGCGTTCCTGTCCAAACTACCGCTCGTTTATTACAACAAATGTGTGGAGTTAGTTATTCGCCCACATGAACCCCCTCTGTGTACATTCTAGGCGTTGGTTAGGGTTCAAAGTCCATCAGGTAAAATTGACTACAACTATTGTGCAAAAGACAGCCACGGGGTTGGTAAAACATGTTCCCGCAACAGGGCCTTTTCACAAAGCTTCTAAACGAACCGAGTTCACTTGGAAACGAACTCAATTAGAATCGCTTCTTTTTCCGGTTCACTTCAGCATTTCCCTGAACTGACGGGGCTTTCGCATTGTACTGAAACACAAACCAAACTCAGGCTTTTGCCCAAACGGACTGAGACCACTCCTTGAGAAGGACTCGGTTCGGTTCGATTAAAACGAACTCTGAAAGCGAGTTCTTTTGGTGCATCCAGATACAGCAGTGTGTTGTCATTTGCTGAATTTTGCGCACAGAAAAACAAAATACTACAGAAATGAATTATTCATTTTTGCAAACTCATTAAACTAATTGCAATCTAAAAACACAGCGATTGGAAGTATCTTTAATGCTAATAGTTAGTGTGACCACCTTTGGCACCAATCACACCAATGTGTCTTGTGTTTTCTCAAACACATTTTTTTCTTGAAGTTGTTTTTTCGGTAAAGGTGCTACTTTTGTCAAGCATGGAGTCCAATAAATTACAGAAGTAACGGGATGTTCTAGTACATTGCCACGGTACTGTATGCTTCCAAAACGAACCGAACCGCGCTCAGTTCGAAAAAATCAGCCCAAACCAACAAAGGTGAATGCAGCCACCGAACCGGCGCCCGTACACCTTCGTTCCTCTCAAACTCTGTAAATAATTGGCTTTCAAGTTCAGCTGGAATACTTACAACGTTTGATTTTAAAATTTAGAAAGAGCAAATCAAACAGCATCAAGTTCAAACCGGTTTTGAAATGCCTTCTCGTAATTACAGATATCGGTTTTAATTCTTCTATACGATTTGATTAATGTGGAGATTAAAAAAAACACGGGGGGGGGGGGGGGGGGGGGGTCCTTGATGCGGGATTAGGATTAGGTCCCTTTGTTTGCAGCAAAAATCAGTTTAGAATATATCGTGTGTGTGTGTGTGTGTGTGTGTGTGTGTGTGTGTCTATATATATATATATATATATATATATATATATATATATATATATATATATATATATATATATATATATATGTACACAGTCCATATGGTGAACATATTATACTATTGGTGAACCAATATTATGACTATATGAAACATAGATGGGCAAAATAAAAACACATGTTTAATCATTTTTAACACAAAGGCTTTTTTGGGTGTTCTATCTTAACTCTGTACGCACGATCATTGCATACATGGGCATCCTTGCAAATAATACATGTTTTGATGGATTACAGCAAAGGTTGAATTTTCATGTGTGACAATGGGAGCCCCCTATAGTGTATACAAATTCTGATGTCTGTTCTTAACCCTGCGGATTATACAATGTGCATTCTTTTCTTGAAAATAGAAAGCTTAAAAAAAAAAAAACCAGCGCAAATCTTTTTTTTTTCTACTTAAATAAGTTTTATTACATATCAAACTCTTACAAATCAACTAGCACTTTTCAGAACATATGTACAGTACACAGCCAGCAATGTATTATTGCACCAACTTACTAATAGATCATAGTAGATTATTATTATTACTTTTTCCTATTTCTGTCCAGAATACAATAGTGCAAAACTTGCTTTAAGAGGAACAAGTAGACCTCACAAAAAAAGAAACTGCATGAGGATCAAGCCAATGAGTTCACCCCTGAATATGAATATCCTTCACATCAGAAATGCCAGAGTGAGGTTATGGGTCACACCATTAGCTCAATACAGTAGTGATTTTCGGAATGTTCATAGTGTTTTAACTGTTTACAGATTAAAATTGGGTTGTGTTGTGTTTGGAATGATCTGAATGCAGCAGCCTTTTCAGAAGCAGCCCTATACATTTTGATCGAGGTGCTGCCTGATCTCAGAGTAACGGACAGGGCCACTACAGCCACTGATCATCTTGGAAGTTAAAGGCAAAGCTTCAGTTTTAAACGCAGTCTCTCCTACACGGTGCTCCAGTCCATAGCTCTAACCAATATGACAACATAACAAGAATAATTAAAAAAACAACTGGAACACTCCTAAATAGATTGCCATTGCATTATTATTATTATTATTATTATTATTATTATTATTATTATTATTATTATTATTATTATTATTATTATTTAGTAGTAAATCACTTTGGTGACAGTTGTTTATTCACAGTGGATCTTGCACAGGTAAATTTATATACAGTGAAACTATTTGCAATTTGTCTACAAATGTAACACAGTTGCTCTTTTATTCACCTTTGCAAGTGAGGTCAGTGTTGTGCTACAGTGTAATGTGTGCAATATGTTTTGGTGTTGAAACAAGGATGACCCCCACAGAGGCAGACAGTGAAACAGGGCTCTGATGGTATCCAATGTTTTTGAAAGCAGAAGCAGCCTTCGTCTTAGCTGTTGAAAAGTCCCACACGGTGCTGATACAGCATCAGACCTCTTTTAAAATATACATTTCTATTAATTATCATGCAATTCTTGTAAATGCATAAGGCACTGTTTGTGGGTGCTCCCTTATAATAGAGCATCCTTTTTCATCTGGATAAGGGCATATCCTCTCTCCTGTCTAAGGAGAGGGCTGTGGGTTTCACAATGGAGGGAGTGCGATGCAGCAGGCTGTCTCCCTGTGACACCTGACCTCTGGTAAGCTCCACCCCCCTCTGACTCAAGGAGTTACTGCTGCACAGGAAGCAGGGGCAGGAGCTGGGGTGGTGATGAAGTGAGGGGGAGGTTGCGGGATAGAACGAGGGGTGGCGCAACCCCGTCAGCAGGTCTGGCCTCGGGTACGGAGCATGGGAGAGCCTCAGAGAATCCAGGGGCCTCAGGGGCGGGGCAAAGGGGCTGGGGGCCGCAGGGGTGCTCAGACCCAGGTGTGAGTAAAGGTGCAGGGGAATGTGAGGCAGGAAAGAGGAGTAGGGGAGGCTGGCAGCTGCCTGCGTCATCATGTAGGCATACAGGCTGGGGTCCAGTGGGTGAGGCCAGCTCAGAGTGTGTCTTTGTCGCTTGTCTTTCATCCTTCTGTTCTGGAACCAGACCTGAGAAGACAGCAATAAAACAATGGGTGCTGTGTGAGGGATGGACTGGGCTTGCTTATGCATGGCTTTGCTTCTGCTTTGTCTCCAAAAAAAAAAAAAAAAAAAAAAACATCTTGCTGTTGTTTATTTGTTAATGTATCATATATCTATGTATGCATGCAAGCATATGTGTGTGCATTTATGTGTGTGTATGAGTGTGCATGTATGCATTCATTTAAATTAAAATATGATGATATAAAATCGCTTTGTGAATGAGCCTGAATTGCATCAAAGTTTATGGCAGCACCACAGCTTTACAATGACCCTACACATTTCAACTGGGACTTGGCATGGCAACTTGGCCCTATGCACAACCAATAAATATTGTTTGAAGCTCTCTGTTGGATACAATTCCTGTATGGCAACTTCCTCTTACAGTATAATACACTGTGGAATGAATGATTAACTGGCCAGGATACAGGAGGCTGTGATAAAAGTCCAGGGCTTGTAACCAGAAGATCACCGGTTCAAATCCCCGGTCTACTGACTCACTGTGTGTGACCCTGAGCAAGTCACTTAACCCCCTTGTGCTCCATCCTGCGGATGAGATGTTAAATCAATGTCCTATTGTAATTGACTCTGGATATAATTCACAGTTCACAGCCTGCCTCTGTAAAGCACTTTGTGATCCACTATGAAAGGCGCTATATAAAGATATTATTATAGATATTATACTCAACAAATCCTGATGTTTTTAACCACAAATAAGCCCATATACAGTAAGCACAAGCATACAGTGATAAAGACACGGATCTAAAATGGTTCAGCTTTACTAGCGTACAATATGAGAATGCCTGCATGCATGATTTCGGAAGCGTGTTGTCCGGGTTGTATGTATCTGGACCAGGTGTCAGGTGTGTACCTTTA
>NC_054545.1:43595638-43658138 GCF_017654505.1 Polyodon spathula
ATTATTATTATTATTATTATTATTATTATTATTATTATTTCTTGAATGTTTAATTACGCGCAAGCATACGAGGTCCCTGGTCTGATTCAATACATTAGATAACATGCTTTCCTCTTTGTGTACAGCGATGCGAGAATCTAAAACTCCAGTTATTGCAATGTGCTATATAATGTATACAGCAAGAGTTTCCTATAGCAATCACAGACCTGGAGGGTCACGCCACTCTGAACAGGCAGCATTATATGTAACTGTATCAGGGTCTGGATGGGGGTTTAATTGGTTCAATTAAACAATTTAGAACAGGCTTGGGACAAAGAGAGTGGAAAAAAGCCACATTTGGATACCGCTTATATGCTTTAATGCAGAAAACATCACTATAAATAAACAGTATTGCGCTGTACTGCACTGCGCGCTTCCGGGCTCTGTGCACTGTATCCAGGCTAGTCTGTGATGTAACTCTTGCAATCTTAGGAGGCGGGTGATTGTCCAGTGCCCGCGTATAACCGAACACATTTCCAATGCCCGCGTATAACCGAACATATTTCCAAAATCCACTCGTTTGAATGAATGCTCAACCCAGTCAATAACAGAGCTCGATCTACAACCGCCGTCTTTATAATAACATGTTTATATTTACATTTTTTATTTTTTAAATCAATCCATTCTCATTGTAGGTAACCTCAATGCAAAAAGCAACCCCACAGTCTTCTTCATGGGGGCGGGGGTATTATTTTTGTAATTAATGCAAAGGAAGTGGACATAGCCAAATGAATGGGCTGCGAATTACTGAGTTATAAAGACCAAAGCGTGGCCCGGGGGTATCCCATCGTTACATAAAGAGGGGAGCAACCTATTCTCTTTGTTCTCTGTTTTTTAACAGTGATATTAACCCTTTAAGCTGTGTTTGGTGGGAAGGAATGGTAGGGGGAGAGCGATAGTTGAGACTGGCTCAGCCAACGTGAGATGACGTCAGTGTTCGGCGGTGACAGCAGACCTGTGGTGGATATAGAGTGATTTCCGACTACTGTTTGATAATTGTATTGTTAATGGAGTGGCTTTGAACGTAGCGGCGTCTCCGAGCTAGCTATACGGCAGTACCTCTCGATGTATATGACACTTTCTGAATTGATCTTGTCTGCTTTTAAAATGACTGTGAGATAGGCTATATGCATTGAAAAAGTCTTTCTTTCTTTCTTTCTTTCTTTCTTTCTTTCTTTCTTTCTTTCTTTCTTTCTTTGTCCACCTAGCTAAGGTGGTCACATTTTATAGTATAGTTATATCAAATTAAAATTGATACTTCAATTGGGGCTTGTATACAGCAAACTAATGCAGAAGATAAGTTACATTGAATCACCAAAATATAAATCTAAGACTACTGCTAATAATAATAATTATTTCACTGAAAGTTAGCGTCACATAATGAGCTATAGTGCAACCCTATTGACATAAAATTGACTATTCCAATTATTATTATTATTATTATTATTATTATTATTATTATTATTATTATTATTATTATTATTATTAATGCCAGCAGTCATTGTAACTAATGAAAAACTATTTTGCAAAAACAATTCTCTTTTTCTTAAATATAAAAAATAAATATAACGCATTTGTACACGTTTTGGTCTCCTGAGCGCGGGTTAATTATTAGCCGTTATCTATTTTTCATTTCGCGCAGCAGTGTTGACAATTTCAAAAGCTACTTGAACCAAACCAGGCTCGAAATCCCATCGTAAAATCGCCGTTTAGGAATTGCAGTGTTTCCCGAACAGCGCCGTCGCTCCAGTAGCTCTTGGACTGCCTGCGGGAGTTCACGAGTGGTCTGAAGTAACCATGTTCGGGGAGGTAAATATTGCGAAAGCAAAACTCAAAAGCGCCCCCAAAACAAAACGCGACGGCTTGAGTAATATATCAGCCCACTTCATTTTTCAGAATTGCTGAATAAAACCCAACATGCTCCCACATAGCAGGGATGACGCGTTACAAACGTGCCCACTCTTACGTGCTAATCAGACAAGATCGCTCGACAGCCGCCGCAGTAAACCATAAGAATCGTCTTCAAAACCCAAGCAACTACCGTTATCGGGAACCGTAATAAACTATACCGTTAAACCTTTTTAATCGTAGCACTTCTAGACCCCTAGTTCAACGCTGTCAGGTTGAGCAGAGGACGTCTGTAAAACAGAGACAATGTGTAGACTACTGACGCTCGACAGGTGTCAATCCTTCACAGCCAACGCAAAGTGACAGTTACAACATGCGCGAGCACAAAACAATTTAAAATTATAGCACGAGCTACGAGAGCCGAGTGCCGTTAAGAGCAGACAAAGCGTATATGAATTTCTGAGGTAAAATAATGTATTATTATTATTATTATTATTATTATTATTATTATTATTATTATTATTATTATTATTAGATAACAGTATCTTGAAGTACTGATAAATATTTTTGTCGCTGAGGTTTTTGGCATAATTACCGTGTGTGTTTGAAGGATCTTATAAATTATTAAGCCTGCACTTTCAGGTAAATGTATTGAATTCAAACTCAAAGCTAGTTATATTTTAACAACGTTTTACAACTATCGACCAAATTCGATAAATCGACAGTTTTAAGACCAAATCCATGGGTTCTTCACAAACAAAAAACAATTCCTTTATTTTTCAATGGGAATCATTCTGTATTAAAACAATAGAAGGCTGAAGAAGAGAGCTGCCATTCCTTAATTAATATAGCAGCAGCCCACAACAGAAAAAACAAACAAAACAAACAAAAAACAAAACAAACAAACAAACAAACAAACAAAAAAAACACCGGGGCGACTAATAGGAGGAGACGAAGTGAAAACAATTAAAGTAAAATCAATGATAATTAGAAAAACAATCTAATTTTGGCTACACTGCTTAATGCTATTGAATTAAGCAAGCCAAGTTAATCTATTTTTAGTTCGAACTGTTCTCCTTTGTTTTTGATTGCCGATTCTGCTTTGAAAGGAAAGCAGGCTGTAGCTTGAATATTATTCGACGTTATATATTTAATCGACGTTGACAATATGAACATAGTTTGGTTAACTGTTTCGTTTAAAAGCTGTGTTGGATTAAGTCGTATTCTATTCTAACCTAAGGTTATGGTTATAAACAAAACTAATTGAAAAAAACAACGATATGAGCTGTAAAAATGTCAGGGACTAACGAAAGGCATTCAATATAATTTTTAAACCTGGTTCTTATTCTCATGATAAGTTATGCTCTATTTCTCTGTCATATGCAATTCATTTTAAAGGCTAACACCCATTGTTTATAGTTTTGGAAAACAGCTTTCTTTCTAGTATGTGGTAATGTGGTAATGAAAAAAATCAAAATGTGGCATTACACTTCAAGCAGTGAAAGGTATTTCAGAAGGAAAAGTTCAAATTCAATAGCGGGGTTTGCAATTTAGTTTCAAGGCTTTACATAATTATATATTTAAAACGTTTTACCTGGAATTATTTTGTGTGACTAGAATATGGGCAGCTTCTTTCCGATTAAGAGCAGGGAAAATGTTAGTCTTAAAATGAGTATTAAAGAATTGAAGATATTATTAAACAAATCTGAATTCACGTTTATTATTTTCATAGTATATACTTTAAATGCAAAAAACAAACAAACCAAAAAACAAAAACCAGAAAGATTACCGACATACACACAACACTGTAAAGTATATAGATATTAGACTGGAATATTGTGACTAACATTGCTATTGAGTTTATTTTTTACAAAAATACATAAGCATTTTTTGATTTTTTTTTTACTATTAATTACTTTACTTTTGATCCGTTTTGATTTGGAATAAGTTTACATTAGGCACTATTACTTTTCAATTGCAATTATTATATCCCTCAGGAATATACATCTTTAACTTTGTTATTATTATTTCAGTTGGAGTAAGATGACATAGTAATGTGGAGTTTATTTTAATAGCATGGAGTATATGTGATAAAGTCATGTATTTCATACATAGGGTCTGTGGGAAAGGGTTCCTATAACAGTTCTAATTTTCGAGGATTGGATTTTTTATTAGGGCCAAAAATAAACACACGTCTATTCTGATTGCAAAAGCGGTTCAAATGTTTTAAGAATCCAGAGACGGCGATTTGCTAAAAACAAAACAAACAAAAAAAAAAACTTAGAAACATCTAAACGTAGAAATAATTAAATAATCAACTGCACGCGATATTGTGTCATCATCAAGTGAATATTCTTGTTTTAGATTGTTCAAACCGAATGAATGAAGGGACATTATTGAAGCATGTATGATAATTCATAATGCTATATGAATGATATTAGCCTATAACATTAGTTTTAAGCAACATTTTTGTTTTGTTTTGCAATATGTCAAGGAATAGAAACAAGAATACATTTGTTTACAGCTTCCAAAAATACATGATACGCGATACCAGATCCCCACACAATGCAAGTCAATAGCATACACAATTGCATGCATGGCTTATACATAAAACCATGTGTTCCTGTGAGTCTGTCCCAAACGCAAAGCAATCAAATAGGCAGTGAGGGCTACAGAATACTGTGGCGTTGTAACTATAGGGTAATGCAAAGCGTAAGCTTTATTCACGGAAGACACGTCCTTTTTATAATGTGTATGTCTATTTGTGTTTGTATTTTTTGTTTATTTGTAAGATCACCTTGTTTACACGGGTTTGTTAGCTTATTAAATGTTTCTGTTCGATAGAAAAAAAGCAGAATCGAGCTGCAAACCGTGCGCATATCTCTTTAAAAATAGATTGTTTGTGGGGTGTCGTGTCCAAGAAACCCGACCGAATTCTTGAATTGCGACCAAGCAGAATTTTGTTAATTTTATTACATCTGGCAAGGTGCCAGAGCCCACATTTTCAGGAGTCTCACAGATGTGAGCTGTGTATCCAAAGTTGGAAAAAACATTTTCAGCAACCGAACAGAGCTGGATATTCCAATGCATAGCCGAACCCGAGCCGATGCAGAACTGTGTTAAAAAAAAAAATGTAACTATGCCCTCCCTCCCCATTATTATTATTATTATTATTATTATTATTATTATTATTATTATTATTATTATTATTATTATTATTATTATTATTATTATTATTATTATTGAAGATTTACAGGTGTGCCCTAATAGAAACAAAAACCAAAAAAAGAAAATATAAGTAAAATCAATTTATTAGAAAGGGTCGAATGGCATTTTAGCTAAGAAGATATTTCACAACGGCGTTTACTTTGATTGTCCAGCTTCCTCTTTCACTTAGTATCAGCACTTCAATTAGTTTTCTGTGAGGGTAGAACACTTGGGCAAATTGAATTTATTACACTTTTGTACAAACTGTGTCAAATGTTTGTTATCTGGACTATAGAATATATATTTTTTTTATGAAAAATAGTTTAAAAAGTAATGCAACAATTCAGTTCGTTACTGCACCATTAAAATGCAAACAAATGAGTGTTGCTGCACACCGATCTTTATGCATATGTGTCGTTTTTGTTACTATAAGTAATTCATTACATAGGAATGCACTGACTTATATAAAGTAACATATTGTTAAGAAATACTGCTACTAATAACCATAATCATATCCTTAACCTAAATCATAAAAATAACTACACCTAGCCACTTCCAGATCAACAAAACCACATGAAAAACTGGAACTATAGAAAATAGAATGGAAATGTATTTTTCTTCTGTTTTATTAAATACTAAATATCCATTGTTCAATAGTTCTGGAACAGATAATGAAAAAAACTAGTCACAAGCTATTCGTGAATATTTTGCAAAATAAACTTATATTTAATTCCATAATAAGCTCAATTAACAATATTGTGTGTGAATGTGGGTTTATGTATGAAATTCTGTAATATACTTACGATAATGTGGCAATTTTTACAACTTCACAAAAATGAACGGCTATCGATCGTTTGTTGATTGAAACAGCGCTTTCAATTTGGATTCAATCATTTAAAATCACTGTAAGGTTTTACATTAATTCCGAGCTCAGTTTTAATCCCCTGCGATTATTCCATACACTGGATTGTTTATACATTTGTATAGTAATATTTTTGTACGTTACATATGATATTGATAAAACAGTCTGCTCACATTTTCCAACAATTCATTTTGGACTTTTTTAAGTTGATAACTATCTTAAATTCCATCAATCAATCAATCAATCAATCTTTATTTTATATTGCGCCTTTCTCGGACGACCATCACAAAGCGCTTTGCAAGATAATGAATAATAATGCAAAATACATTAAGTACAGTGGAATACAGGGAATAGTACATTGAATACAAACAAAAAACAAAAAAACAACAAAGTCCCCCCCCCCAAAAAAAAGAAAAAAAGGAAAACAATGCAAATATATTAAGTACAGGCATATTACACTAAATACAGGGCTGGGAATTCTCGACATTGTGGAGGCGCGTTTCATACAGGATCACACCAATAGATGAAGCGAAAGACCTGAAATAGCAATTGGGTTTGTATTTTATAAATTCTTATAAGAATGTTGAATGGTGCATTCCTTCTCAAAAGCTTATTTAACTCCACGAATTTACAACAACAACAACAACAACAACAACAATAATAATAATAATAATAAATAATAATAATAATAATAATAATAATAATAATAAAGTATTTTGTGAACCCCTATTTTTAAAACTTTATGCACGAGAGAAGATCACACCATTTAGATCAGATTTGAGACGCTCTAATTGATTAATTAAACTTAATTGATTTCAGTCACAGCGGGAAACATAAAATAACAGGATAGCGACACATCTCACCAAATATTAAGCATTGTTAAACATTGCGTAACAAAGACACCAAAAGCATTTTCCGGTATCGCTTTTGTCCTCTCATATGGATAAAGTATAAAACGTTTACACCCGAGAAAGATGGGAAGTACATCTAACAAAAACAAACAAGAAAACAGAAACAGCACATTGCTGTGACCAGGCCTTTAACCAGAAACCACACGAGCCGTCAAATATATGGAACATATGAAATGGAGAAACTGCACATCGGATATTGCTTCTGTGTCCATGAGCTGGTCCAGTGTGGCTGAATACAGGTTCAGTCAAGGCCCCGGGTTTAAGGAGACCGCATTCTTATCTAGCCTGTTACAATAACAACACGCCCTGCGTTATTAGTGCTAGAATGTGACTGAATTTCTGCAATTTGGAGAAGATGTAATGTAGATGAACTATAAACATACTCGATCATTGCTTTATAAACAGTATTACTATTTTACTGACCATTATTAGTTCGGTTAATAGGAGTTATACTATTATTATTGATTTATTTAGCAGGCAGAAAGGTATGTGAGCTTTGCGTCAGCTGCAACAACAACGTCTCACCCGAAAGATGGTGCTCAAGGCGGTCTAGTGACTTGCTCAGGGTCACACAGTGAGTCAATGAGTGAGCCGGGATTTGAACCGGGGTCCTCCTGGTTACAAGCCCTTTTCTTTAACCGTTGGACCACACAGACCAATATAATAGTAATACTAGATGCATTACTTTCAGTACAGACTGGAGCAATAAGACATATAAGTTACAACATGATTTGCACAAATTCAGGCATATAACAAGATAAGCGGTTATTTATTTGAATATTAATAATTACTTCATGCCCAGCACTGTATACGTTGCAATGCATATACTGTAAATTGACCAAAGTTAAGAGAACGTCCTGCCATCTTACAGCAGAGCTAATGAACTAATGATACACCGCACGGACATTTTTTACAGTTTCATATGTCCATACGCTCTTTATATTGACTTTGAATGTAAATTCGGAAATTTTATTCAATTTTATTTCAACTGGTGTGTAGGCTAACGATTTCACTAAGTGATTCCTCGGTGCCAAAGAATATACTTGAATCCACAGCTCTATTCTATTCTGTTCTGTTCTATTCTATTCTACAAAGAGGGTTTGCAACGTGCAGTTATATCAATGCAACTTGAACACATACTCAATAACATTTTCATGTAGAAGTAGTATAACCGTAAAGAGAACTTACACCTGCATTATTTCAGTGTCTCGCGTTCAGTTTGGATGATCGCGTGCTCTGCTTTCCGATGTGTTTTTCAAACACTAGCCCATGTCAACCTTCACAACTAGGGGGCGACCTCGCTCGGGGAAGAGATACTGCATTTTTAACAAAAGATACTAATAGCTCAAATGTGAATAAGGAGTGCAGAAATCTAATACAGTGCACAGCTTTTAAGATGATTCAAACTGGACGTTTGGACTAAACAGAGCCCATCTATTGTAAAGTCTCGACATTTGTGTATGGATTGATAAGTATTACAAACCAAAACTAATTAAACTTGTAATAAAACTTGTACTGAATATGAAAAAATGTAAATGTAAAGCATTGATAGTTACATCATATTCAAACGTGAGATCTTTATGCAGCTGTATATGTTAATTAAAATGCATGTTTTTATTAAAGTGAAATCCTATTTTGTATTCTAAATTAAATAGCATGCTGTCAAAAACAAAACAAACAAACAAACAGAAAACGTGTGCTAATAATTAATACAGTCTTGGTAACAATCTACTGGCAGGTTATGATCGTATGATCCAAACCCTCCTAGTGGACATTTTACACATTACACTGAAAACAATTCTGTTGAAATCCATAAAAATAACCGTGATAGAGACCACTAGCAAATCAGAGACACCTCTTACCAAAAAAACAAAACAAAACAAAAGCAAAATAAACCCTATACCCATCTCCTGATCTGCAGGACTCTCTGCTGATACATTTCGCAGGGATGTTTACTTTATGCACGCATAATTTCTTCTCTTCAGGCTGTATGAAAACGGTATTTTTGATCATCACAACAAATTATCCGTCGTATCTAAACGACCGATAATAGGACATCCATTGCTATAGACTGTGTAATACATTAGTATACTCTACTACTACTACTACTACTACTAATATATTTTCATTGTAATACATTGTAGCAGCTGCTTGTTTGTTTCTCCTCTGGACAAAACAATACAAGCAGTGCTTTCCCTCCAGTCCAAAAAAAAAACGCTGGGTCATTACGTCATAAACTGGCACAGAATGAAGCACAGAGAGCATTAATGGGCCGATAGAATTAGAGGCATGGCATTGTTTTCTGCGTTGCTTTGCGCTGTCGTCTTTAAACGCGACATTTATGGAATACATAAGCCCCTCGGCTTTTTTGTGTTAATCTCTTCAAAAGTTTTTACTCGAGTTCGACATTGCAATAAAGTAACGTAAGCGTATAGTGAAGACATATACAATGCAAAATATCGACACTGCACGGACTCTACTCACCGACGTATTGGAATGTGTTTTATTAAAGTGGTTCATACACTGCAGCTCTCAGTGGAAAACTGAATAGCTCTCCAATTCGCAAAGGGTCCTATGGTTTGCGTGCTATTACGCACATACAAAACTATTGGCAGACACCAGCAAAGCACAAATATACCTGACTGCACCCGCCATGTATTTATTATTAATATTTATTTTATCCCTGCGACTAATTATAAGTGTACAAATCCAAGTGGGTGTGAACTTTTCTGTTGTGGTGGATGTTGGCGTTTTCAATAACTATCAATATGTTCATGTTGTTTAAGAAAAAAAGACATAATACACAAATATTAAAATTAATTAAAACAGTTCTGTTTTGTTCCAGACCACGGAAGAACAACCATCGTCATTTCAGCTACTGTTTTGACGAACCTTCAATAAAACAAAACAAAAACAAAACCCCATAAGCTTCTTTGTAACAACAAAATATCTGCATGTGTTTAATTGACCGTTTGAGAAAATGTTTTTAAACTCTAAAGCGCATAACTATTGTTTTTCCATTTATTTCTACGAAATAATGGTTATTATCGTTTTAATGCTGCTGCTGGTTCCTTCTTTGAGCGTAAAGCCGGGTCCACACTGAGCGATCAGTTGCGCAACCAAATCGCTCTCGAAATTGTGCAACTTAGCCTGCAGCTATTTGTACACACCTGAACAACTAGTTGCAGACAACTTCCGCGTTTAGAAGTGTGTGCATTTTTGTGTTTTTCTGGCTATTACGCTGATCCTCTTGGTGCTGTCGGTTCTTTCCTTCGTCTGTCAATATCTTTAGTAAACTATACTGAATTACCGACGAGGAACTGGCTTTTCTAGTCGTCTCATCTGTATTTAGTTTAAATACCATATTAAAATCAGAAGCGAAGCCATGTAAATGCTAGACAAGACCCCGGCTGAGGAAGCAGTTGTTATTTAAATAGTTGATATATTTTTAAATGTACCGCCTCTTTACCACACGAAAGTAAACAACAGTCAGAAGATTGTAACAACAAAGCATAGCTCCAACCGTCATACGTCATAAAAACGTCACTACAAATCGTTTGCAGAAACGTCCACATATAAGCGATTCAGTTGCACGCAACCAAAGTTACACAACTAATCGCTCAGGTGTGGACCCGGCTTTAGATATAATATATCCATCTGTCAGCTAGGTTAAATAATACGAATAACCCTAATTGAACTGAGTACATGAATCATGAATCCAGATTAACACAATTGGAGCGCACATCACACCGAACGTAAAAATACTTGAGAGTATAATTGACCCTCAACGTGCTTTTCTCTTTCTCAGACAAGCAAATCCGTGGCTGGAAGTAACACTGGACCAGTTTAAAACCGCCGCTACCCCTTCCTGACATTGCCGACAGAGGGATTGATAAAGCAGATGTTAGGTTATTCAATGATTGAACTTTTCCTGTTCCTGCTGATGGGCTACCCGATCTGATTGAGATCAGTTGATTGAATGGGACGTTATCACGGAAAAACCATACCATTGGAATGGGCCAGTAGGTACCTACTAGTCTCCCAACAGGTAGAGTCAGTCCGGATCAATCACTTTAATGGACGTCGGATGTAGTAGCCGCTAGAGGGCGCCAAAAGCGGCGTTGAAATAAAAAAAACACTTGAATAGTTAGTTACACAGTTAGATTTACGGGCTGAGATTAGGTTAATTGTAGACATTAGGTTTAGGGGAAGGGGTTAGATTTGGGGGGTTGTAAGCGAGTAGGTACCATTGAATCGACTGATCTCAATCAGATCAGCTGGATGGGTGAAGTGAATTGCTCACAGAGGAGACTCCTAGTGGTTATTTTGTGTACTGAACAATCTTCTAAAGCCTTCCATAAACCGGATGGAGAGTCTGGAGTGGGGGTGGCTGACTACATTTGCACACTCAAATATTCCATCAGCATAATTAGATACTGAAATAAACGAGGTCTATGTCATTATCATACCCATGTATTGTCCAGAAAGCAGGTATAAGTCTCTCCTAACAAGCTTGAGTGTCCCATACAAAAAACTATTTTATATTTCAAATTTTATGCATCGTTTTTTTTCCTTATACTTTGCTAAATAATTTCTGCGATTAAGTTATTCTTTCTAATATATATCTTTATATAGAGCAAATATCATTGTAGACTCCCCAGTCACTTCATTGTTAATTCTCCCAATGTATGGAATAACTTTACACACATACTCATTAACATTTTACTGCATTTCCAGAGGTTCATACATAATATTACTTATAATGAGACTCACCATTATAATAAACATCTTTACCATTAAAATAACACATTTTCATAAATCTAACGACAATACAAATTCCTAAAAAAAAACAAAACAAAAAAACAAGGGGTGTGTAAAATACACATAGTTATCTACTGTCGGTGAATTCATACTAATTAAATAGTGTATAGAGATGACGAATTCAAAGAGATTATAAAAGGTAAAACTAACCATGCAAGCAGTAATAAGGGCCCCACACAGAGGAAATACCGGGTTTTAATAGTATCCTGCTTCAAAAAGTAAAGCCATCGTTATAACTGTTCTATTCACACTTCTAAACATGTTTGAGTATAATATTAGATCTGCATGCTACCTGAAAACCATAGAAAACCATGGCTTGCATATTACATATTTGCCAAACTAGAATTTATATATATATATACACACACACACACACACACACACACACACACACACACATACATATATATATATATATATATATATATATATATATATATATATATATATATATATATATATATATATATAAGATATAAATCTTTATATAACATATATTATATTTGAAAAAAAGAAAAAATTAATTTGAAATTATGAGAGAAAAAAAAGCAATATTAAAACAGCGGAAAGCTTTTTCAAAGACTTAATGATAAGTATAATGATATACTTTAGCAACCAAATACCACCACGTTAAACTATCGGATACAAGCGAAACCTTCATTTTCGTGAATTTAGGTTTTTACAAGACTGTCTTAAACTATTTGAGTTCTGGCATCTAGAAGCCGAGATGCTTTTCAAGAACAAGAAACAAACGTTTGTTAATCCTGGGACTAGGCAATTAGTAACATTGTGAAGATTTTTTGTAAAACTATTATTTTGCCTAGGAAGCTGCAGTAACCGATGATATTTTATGTATTATTTAAAATAAAATAAAAATGTTACATGGGCATAATATATACAAGAAGAAGCATATGCAAAATGATTTAATATCTTAAACGAAGAATACTGCAACAAGTCATTTTGCTTCCATGGTGTAAAGCGATCGTATGCAGGCTCTTATAGATTCCTGAGACAATAGATAGCATATAGGTTAATAAATAAAACAACATAGATCTTTACAACAAGCACACCCGTTGAGGATATGTCTGAGCAAATTTGAAATAGATAAATAATCCCAATAGAGTGTCACAAAGATCTGCAATGAATAAAGAATCGAGGTTATTGCCATACTGTCACATTTTGCATGGGACCTGTGCGAAATCTAAAAACGTAAAAAAACAAAATAATGTGGGCCATTTAAGTTGTGTTGAGAACAATACAGGAATAGTACAGGCAAAGGATGTCCATCATGCATGTATTTTATATCTAAAATGCCCATTTTCATCCCGTACACTAATTAAAAACATATATTTTGATGGTAGTATTGAAAACGATGTCTAAACCCATACAAAGACGTATAACACAAACTATAGATCTAGGCCTGAGGCAGCTTTCTAAAATATAGGCAAACCTATGGGACAGTTTGAAGAAAAATATCAATACGCACGGCATCAATCGACTGGTAATAAAATACTACCATATTTGAACGTGGTGTACTGTCGCATTTCAAGCTCCGACGCTACCTATTTGAAACATTGTGAATTCCTCTTCTGGTCTGTAGCTCAGAGGGTTTTGAAACCAGTACAGTGAGTATATTGGGAGAACTCAGGTCCCCCTCCCAATTTAATGTGAGGCAGGTGGGAACAGCGAGGCTGTAGAATTCAGGTTTGCAATTATCTATACTATAGACGGGGGCAAAATCCATGGGGTATCGACATATAATACCTGCACCCACAGACTGCAATCTAACATTAAAAAGAATCCTTCATTTAAAACCAGATTCCTGACACTAGATACTGCTACATTACACGCTAGGTACCTCCAGCCCGAATCCCAACGCCCACTGCACCGCCCGGGACCCCCACTACAGGCGGTTTATTTGTCTACTTTGATCTTTATCAAAACGCATTTCTAGTTGCTCCTCACACATTTATTAACATGGGATTATTTACTTTAGAAATTGTCCATCGAGCTCAGAGTCCGTGTAAAGTAATATTGTGATACACTGTTCTTTCTTTCTTTACTTTTATGTATTCGGTTTTTTTTCATTGTCATTATTTCGTGAATAAAATGACCATATCCTATTCGGTGGACATTTGGGGTATATAAGCGACCCCTATGATAACATTACAAAAAAAAAAAAAAAAAAAAAAAAAAAAAAGTCAATCGAAATTTTGTTATGTTCAAATCCTTGTAGAAACAGACCAAGACACACCATCGTTTCAATAGCAAAGCCAAGTCTTGAGGATGAATGGCAGCCAATAAAATAGCAGGAAAGGGGAATAAGCAAGACTCGGCCAGCAGGTGTGACGCATACCGTCCCCGTTCACCCCAGCTCTAGTTGGCAGCAGTATACATTTTGGCAAAGATATATGGTCAACGTGATTAAATCATTGAATTTCATATGGATAATTAAAGGTACCCAGCTGTGTTGTGAACAAATGACACCACATTTCTTAGTATAGCCAAACCCTCATTGCTATCACCTGCCATATGTATCACTTTACCCAAATGCAACATGTTTAGAACTGTGCAGAAGTCTATGCAAAATCGCCCGATTTGACTGTAATCAATGCATTGAATGGGCGGAATCTATACGTTAATACCAACCTAACGGAGTTCATATGCGGATCATGGGGGACCAGACACCATTCAAATAGTCTGATTGACCATTCAGTGCATTTATTACTGTCAAATCGGCTGGCAGGATTTAGGCTGAGCGCCCAATTACAAACCAGGGATGCTTACTCTCTGAATGCTTTGCGTCCCATCTATCACCTCGATTACCTTGCTCCTAAAAGACAGCATCCAGCGCCCTTATGTATTTTGTATGGATATAGACCCGCTAACCCGCAAGCAGAATGCGCCGAACCGTTGCATTGTTATTACCAGTTTGCTGCAAATGATCATTAGCTTGGTATATGGAGAATAATAAACATGTGGTTAAAAAAACAACTTTTGAAATAACCGAAGGCTTGAGAGTTCTTCTAACACATATTTGTCTTTGTTTTATTCTGATGATCTTATTTAGCCTTCCTAATGACAACCGCTCAGTTAAAAACATACTAATAATAAACCCATCTAATTGGTCTCTGTGATGTCAGTGAATAGCTACGAAAGTATTTGTATCAGAAATGAAAACCAGTTTTACAGTAAATTCTTCTCAGACACGAGTGGAGCAAAAAGGTTAGCGGAGTTAGAATTTACTTGCATAAAAAAATTACAGATGAGCTCACGGTTTTAATAATGTTTATTTTTTAATTTTTTAATTCAAACTCAGAATAAATGATATTATATGGTGACGACGCTATCGAAATATTTTATTAGATAGCAATGAACCAAACAATACCACTCTGATAGACCGATGGAAAACAATTTTGGTTTCATACCTGTTATTATTAGTTTTCTGATAGACCGATGGAAAATCCTTTTGGTTTTATACCTGTTATTATTAGTTTTCTGATAGACCGATGGAAAATCCTTTTGGTTTTATACCTGTTATTATTAGTTTTCTGATAGACCGATGGAAAACCCTTTTGGTTTTATACCTGTTATTATTAGTTTTCTGATAGACCGATGGAAAATCCTTTTGGTTTTATACCTGTTATTATTAGTTTTCTGATAGACCGATGGAAAACCCTTTTGGTTTTATACCTGTTATTATTAGTTTTCTGATAGACCGATGGAAAATCCTTTTGGTTTTATACCTGTTATTATTAGTTTTCTGATAGACCGATGGAAAATCCTTTTGGTTTTATACCTGTAATTATTAGTTTTCTGATAGACCGATGGAAAACCCTTTTGGTTTTATACCTGTTATTATTAGTTTTCTGATAGACCGATGGAAAACCCTTTTGGTTTTATACCTGTAATTATTAGTTTTCTGATAGACCGATGGAAAACCCTTTTGGTTTTATACCTGTTATTATTAATTTGTTTAGCAGACGCTTTTATCCAAGTCGGCTTACAGAGACACAGGGGCCCTATTTAGCAACCTTCGCAAACCCCTAAGGCTATAGCAAAACACTTTCGCCAACAGTTTGCGCACCAGAATCAGGCGCACGTGTGGGCAAACAGACTTTGCCCACCTATGTGATTTAGCAACCGTGTTTTAGTGCCCACTCGGCAAGTCAGCGTTAGCGCTCGACTTTACATACAAATGTAGCGATTTAGCAAACCATGACAAGCGTTCGCGTTTGCGTTTCTGTTGACATGTGAAAACAAGGTCGACTGTAAATACCGGCGTAACTACCAGGGAAGCGGGCAAAGAAGAGAGAGAGAGAGAGAGAGAGAGAGAGAGAGAGAGAGAGAGAGAGAGAGAGAGAGAGAGAAATATAAGAAATCTGGAGTGCGCACTGGATTAATGTGATACTTTATAATGTGATAGTTTGTACTGTGATTTTGTAATAATGTCTACGTGGCCAGACAAAGAGAGGAGGAGATGTCCCCAAATATTTAGAAGTCCTTTGTCTTTTCTGAGCCTGTCTGACACACAATGTATGCAGCAATTTCGCCTCAACAGATAAACAATCACTGACATCTGCCAACTGCCTCAGGCTGACCTGGAAGGAGACACGCGGAGAGCACACTGTTTGACTGTAGCACTATGGTACGCTCACCAACGCAGAATACGCACCTCTACGTAAATCGTAAGGGAACCTATTCTGTCAACGTGCAAGTAGTGTGTGATCTGTGATGTAAACAAATACATCACAAATGTGTTTGCAAAATATCACTGCTCTGCTCATGACTGGTTTATCCTCAGTAATTCACAGGTGGCAGATGTGTTTCAGCTGGACGACTGTCTGAGAGGTTGGCTGATAGGGGACAATGGGTATCCACTGAAGCGGTGGCTGCGGAGACCGCTGCTCAACCCCACGACCCCCGCCGAACGAGGTGTAATCGTACCTTTAAATGTGCTCATGTTGTAATTGAGCGAACATCTCGAATCCTCAAAATGTGATTCTGATGTTTGGATGTCTCTGGGGGAACACTACAATACACTCCTCGGAAGGTTAGCATAATGGGTGTTGAATTTATAGAGGGGAGATACAGGGTTTGAGGGAAGCAGATTCCGAACTTACAACGAGTAAATAGCGCGTAAACCAAGTGAGAATAACGCCCTCTGTTCCCTTCTCTGCAGACTGGCTGTTGTAATCTACTGGCCATGCCGTCATACACGGGATAAAAACACACACAACCTGAAATTTATCCTGTTGAAATTGTTTTCTCCGATGGCACATTTCACACTGTTTATATATACAACTTTATTGTTCTTGTTATCGCATTCAGTCTTGGATTTCGAAAAATGCAAAAAGCCCCCCCCCCCCCCCCCCCCCCCCACCCACACACACCCCCCCCCCCCCCCCCCCCCCCCCCCCCCCCCCCCCCACAAACCCCACGTATTTGATAAAAAATATACCGCATAAATACAAAATCCATAATGACCAGATTTATGATATTATTAAGTATAATAATAATAATAATAAATAATAATAATTATTATTATTATTATTATTATTATTATTATTATTATTATTATTATTAGTATTATTATTACTACACTGACGCAACAAACAGATTTTAAAACCTTGTTCAAAGCGAACTGCTCTCTCTCTCATTTGTAATCTTTAAAATAGTGCTGCTCCCTTTATAAAGTTGACTGATCCGAGCCGTTTCCCGTTGACTGTAATTTACATACGAACACGTAGGGTTTGTTTGGTTGCCCTAGAACTACAGCAGCACCCATCCCTGCAGTAGTTTGAGAGGAACTTCTTTATATAATGTACCATATACAGCCGGCAATACCCAGGCAATGCTCAAAAAGCATCAGCTAATCGCAATACACAGCTACGGCGGTTAGAAAATTAAATAACATTCATCTCCTGAGGTTTTTTATAGCTTTCATTCACTGTCATTAGAAAGAAAATGGTTTGTAATGCTTGATGAATTTGACCAAATCTAAGCCACGGTGTCAGTTCCATATGGTCTATCTTTTACAGAGAAGAAAACCAAATCCAGAATAGGTTCTGGGTCATTAAATAGCAAACAATAATAATAAAAATGCTACAAATAAAATAAAATACTGATTAAAAACAATTCAGAGCCATATTCAATTTTACAGTTTACATTTTAGAAAAGACGACATGACTTAAATCAATTATAATTGTTTTACACACAAGAAAGGCGAAGATTCTTAAAATAAATGAAATATAGACTGTTAGGCTGCCTGTGCTTTGTGTAATGCAGACCTTTTTTTTTACACACCTACATGTTGATTAAAGATATTGATTTAAACAGGCGCTTAGAGAACCGAAGGGAAATCGAATATTCTATGAAACATCCAATTACCCTGCTTGATTTAAAACCACGACAAAGAAAGGTTTATTTCACATTGTGTTTTGATTGTAAAATACAGCATGATATTCATGAAGTCGTTATGGACTGTCGTTGGCCTCTTTAATGACATTATATATGGATGTAGGCGATGCATATCAAACTGGACAGTATTAATAAAAACAAGATTTAAATCAATTGCGAGTTATATACTGGTGTATAGGGCACACTGTGAGACAGGTATGTCAGTGTCCCATATAAATGCAATTTACACATTTATATGTTTGGAAGCATTTCCAGTTCCAGTGGATCTTAATACATCTCCTGACAGTTGTATAAAACACCTTAAGTTAAACAAGCGTGTTTCAGAAAGCAGCTTCACACATTTAAGTCAATATCCAAGTTCAGGGAAACTGTATCCCTAGTGCTATACTTTAAATGAATACTTAAGGTGTTTTGTTCAGACAGCTGGTTCTATATGAAAACACAAGACATTCTAAGTAAGTGCCCTTGGGCAGTATTCCTAGGAGAGGTAGCAGGTAGATATCACTCTCAGCAAGCTTACAGGGTTACATTATAATACAGTTTCAGCTTTTCCGTTTGCTCTCTAGTCAACTCCTGCCTAACGTGCAATGAAAGTTATTTATTTGCAAGTGTTTGAGGACCGGTGTTTCTTTTTTTTAACTGTGTATCTTTAATTTAAAAAACGAAACAAAACAAAAACAACGTGTTTAAATGAATGCATATTTAGCAGTTTTAGAAAGGAGCGAAGTCATTTAAACCGAAATAAAACTGTGCACTACTGAAGACCGCGCAGATTGATTCAGCCAAGCACACAGACAGCACAGTGTCCGGAGCATTCCATATGGCTTTCATTCTAAAACGAGTGCTGTAATACCAGGGATTATATTTGTGTACTGTAGAGAAGATCAAAAGTCGTTTTTTTTAGCCAGTGGAAAAGAGTTTTCAAATAAACTTCTGATTTATGATGGGCAGGGCTGTGTATGCACACGTCTCAAAACCACCACTGCATGGATGAACACACCGTGCATTGTCAGTTCCACCATCTTATCTGTGGATAATGTTTGGTTCATAACAGGTAAATTATAGGAAACGAGTTCGACGTGCTATTTAAAATTAACGGTTTAATATTATTCAGGCACCTAGTTTGTAAACTGGGTATTTTATATCACAATACATATGGGGTCTTTCTTATACAGAGAACTGCAAGACAATACCAGAATACATTATCTATTATTTTTTTGTGAGCTAAGGAGCAATAAAATGTGGCATACAATAAACGGCATCCCTTTTCTAGAGCCCTTCTCACACTTTCTGCATGCAGAAGGACTTTGTTAAATCAGGATAATAATTACTTTATTGACCATATTACAATCCAAACGGTTCATACAACTTTTACGCAGTACTTAAATGCGATGGTTTTTAAATCCCTCAAATACATTTGAGAAAATTAATATTATCAATTTTTGCTAGGTTCGAAAATAAGGGTGGTTGTCAGATTATATTCACCGAACTTTATTTTGGTTGTAAAAGGAATGTTTATTTCAGTTTTGGGGATTTAAAAGTTTCCATAGCAGTTGAACAAAAATAGTCTTGCGCTGCCATATTAATTTCTATAGTTTCACAAAGCCCAGACTCCAAACCCTCTTTCACTTAAATTGGGACCTAATGTACACACTTTGCATGGCTCTCAAAATGGCAGTACACAGTAAATGGCAGTGATATTCTTTGGTAAGAAGTCTATAGGACTCGACAAGTGTCTATAGCAATACGCGATTAATGAGCTCTTCCGTGTTCGAGGATCTCCTGTTTTGAATAGAACGTGAACAAAATATTTTTGGCATTAAAACAGCGCCTCAAAGAAAAGAAAACAGACGTTTACTGAAATCAATTTGAGATTGACTCCAACGCATGACGCCATTGTGCTTTCATATAAAACCAATACGCAGTGCCCGGGAACGTTTCCAAATCAAATGACATCCTCTTTATCCATAAAACATTTAGCTGGCCTTTGCAAATACAATCAATCGAATGATTTTATCAAAAAGCCAATTATACTGGGTGATATTTTCCTAGGCTTTAAAACAAGATTTCTGGTTTTATTTTCGTTTTTACAAAAATGCAACACAAAATTAAATGCACTTGTGTATAGTAAGTGTAATACAGGTGTAAAATATATATAATATATATATATATTATCTAATATATAATATATTATATACGTATATATATAAAATTTTTACCTGTTTACTACAGAAATACAAACAATATCCACAGAACTATACACTAATACTATATCTTCATAAATATCCTGTAATGGGGCAAATTATATATATATATATATATATATATATAGATATAGATATATATATATATATATATATATATAATATAAAATATAACAAATATACCTTTTGCTACAGAAATACAAACAATATCCACAGAACTATACACTAATACTGTTATTTACAGGTGTCCTGTCTAATGTGATTATGATATAAGTGTTTTATAGGACAGATTACCCCGTTATATATATATATATAATATATATATATATATATAGCTACATATATATATATAAAATATCTATATAATATGCCTTTTATACATTTTAATGTTTATACGGAAAATGATGTCACAGAACTGTTTGTTATATTATATTGAAAATATCCTGTCTAATGGACAGATTACCCCCAAACATATATATATATATATATACACACACACACACACACACACACACACACACACACACACACAATATATATACTATATATATATATATATATAAGATAAATAATATATATATATATATATAGATATATATTACTGGGTTATAAGATAATTATTCCCATTTTATATAAGTAAAATATATCCGACATGTGTATATAAAGAGATGAATGGGTAGGTTGAGTTACTGTGTGTTAATTTAATTAATTCAATTCATTAGCATTCCTTCTGCAGGCTAAATAGTTTGTGACATTTTAATAGGATTCATATGGTTCTGTTTATGTGAGCTCTCTAAACGACTGAAAAGACAGCCGCTGATAGAAAAGACAACCCGTGTAAAAGTGTGAACATTGAAATTAAAATCATCGAAATGCAGCTGGTTTTACTGTAGCTATGCTTTAATTATTTCCAAAATGCATTAAGAAAAATGATTCTAAATAGCATATTTGTCATAAAGGTGAGAAGTTACCGTGTATGGTGTAAAGTTGACTGAGTAAAAGATAAAATGCTGTTTTTATTAAACGATTTGAGGTTATATCTAGTAAAACTAAGGTCCTGCTATAATACAGTAACTGTGGAGTCATTCAATTAAAAAAAAAAAAATTCTGCAATTGTAACCACACAATTGCCGTAAGTTGCTCCGCCACGCCTCTGCCCCCCCCCCCCCCCCCCCATTTAAATAATAGGAAAAGCTTACCTGGGAAAATGCATTAAAATCTGATGTATAATATGAACTCTGAAAGGAAAGAGCTCTTCCTTTAAACGCACTACACACGACTTTCTTTAGGTCTATACAATACAATACATTATCAGTCTCTTCTGTAACAATTCCACTTCTACAACTTGCACATTAGTTACCTCCCTGCCAGGGAAATTTTGCGAGACCTTCCGGCGACCTCTGAATGATACGCTCTGGGACGGCCGGCTGGAGACTTACAAGCGAGACCCCTGCACAAGGAAACCTGAGAACGTCCCCCCCCCCCCCTGTAAAAAAAGATCAGACCCCCCCCCCCCCCCCCCCAAAAAAAAAATACAGTGCGTACCCCGAGTCCACTTCACCCTTTATTTACACCGGACACCAAACCAAGATGGCTTCTCCATAGCCTACTGCCATTTTGCTTTTTGTTTTTGTAAAAAAAACAAAACAAAACAAAACAAAAAAACAGGTCAGTCGTTCAGAAAATCCCTTTGATTTAGTTACAAATACACTGAAAGATATATTATCATTATAGAAAGAGGCTGCTATTGAGCAATATAATGCACTGAGAAACGACAGACCACATTATCAATGTTCATTTGTTTGGACTGCGTCTAATAAACGTGATGAATGCATTTCAATATCCCTTTCCCTGTGTCAAGACTAACTCGAGAAGGGCGCTGCGTTTGCCGGGTGTTTTAATTATAACACATCAGAAATCCCAAACACTAATTCGGTTTTATAAATCGACAAACGATATATATGTTATAGGAATTCATGTATAAAAAGTGCCCCATGAATGCCTGCTACTATTGAAATGTTTTTTGTTATTATATAGTCGTATAATATGGATTTTTGTTTTCTTTTGTATATAGCTGTTTTAAAGCATGAATAATAATAATAATAATAATAATATATAATAATAATAATAATAATAATAATAATAATAATAATAATAATAACAAAGGTACATTTGCAACAAAATTAGTGTCCGGTTTTAGGGAAGAGATGTCTGAATGTTACTTTGGTTGAATATATAGTTATTTTTGATAAAAACCTTTTGGGTTCAGATTTCAAACTCTGCTCTTGGAGAGTTTAAGATATATAATTTCCATTTATCTATCTATCTGTCTATCTGTCTGACAGATATATAGATATTGTGACAGCAATACTTTACAGTTGACTTTCGTCTTATAAATACCTTTACTGGTGTTTTAACATTTATGCACTCAATATAATTGTAAATATTCTTGACATATTCAAAAGAAGGTCTTGCCAGATATTTATTTCACAAAGTGTTAAACATTTTTTTAATTTTAGCATTTCCACTGCACCATTAAGCAAAACTGGCAAACTAAGTACATATCCCTTGGATTGTGTCCAGGAACATTTGAAAGAGTACTTTTGGGATTTAAAATGAAAATCGTTTATATACAATCAGTGTTTCCAGTCTATAATGCCAGAGTGTGCTCTCACTTTTAATTACAAATATTGCCGTGTTCCAAAATTGCCAAGTAATAGATGGGATAATGTTACATTTGTATTTCATTACAGGAAAATGCCATAACGACATTTTTTCTGCATAATGCAACATAAATCATTCCACGTGGAATAGCTGAAAACAAATAAGCAACAACACAAGCAAAACGTTTAAATAAAATCAATGCCCTAATACATTATATAATGTTGCTTTCCTGACAAATCTTTTCGATCTCAACAACATGATCGTAAATATGGCAGTACACGGTAACTTAACATACTTTCTTTTTTCAAGTGGTTGCAGATTTACATTTACCGACCAACTTGCCTGGATACACCAGCATTCGTTTAACATTCACGCATAAAAAAAGAAACTTACCTCGGTCTCATTCTTGGCAAGCGAAAGCATCAGTAAATATTAGCACATTTGTGGACTGTGTTTCTTTTTCGTACAGTGACACACAGTTGTGTAATACACCAAGCTCTTTGTTTGGTGAAGTCATTGCACAAAGCAACAAGTGGGCAGGAAGTTTGACAATAAGGATATTAAGGCATTTCCTTGGTACAGTACTGGCTGTTAGCAGCGATGTAGGAGTGCAATTATCCAGCATCGCGTTCCCCTTCTGAACTATTTAGAATCAGGCACAAAAAAACTGGATGCAAATATATACAAACTCAGGCTCATTACAATAGCATAGACTATATCCAATAAAGCATATATAGATGATATTGTAATAAAACTGCATAACTGCATTTTTTAAACATTTAATTAATAGTTATATCAGGAAGCCGGTTGCACATTTCTTTCTTTCTTTCTTTCTTTCTTTCTTTCTTTCTTTCTTTCTTTCTTTCTTTCTTTCTTTCTTTCGTTCTTTCTTTATCACATGCCTTTCATGTAAGCTAGTTTAATTGTTAACCAAACCTTTGCATGGTCTAATATTGAACGAAATCAGGGTATGGCACACCACATATTTATTAAAAGATTGCAAAGTTGTGCGTAATTTAGGGAAATAAAGGAGTTAAACCTGAAAAAATCCGACATATTCACAACATGTTTAACTAACAGCCGAATATGTTTATTTCGAAATATGTACCCTGACGTAGAAATCATATATGTTGGGCACATTAATCAGATTGAAATATTTTGAAAGAAACCAGTCATTTCTTAGGATAGTGGATATGTTATGTTAAGTCACAGTGTAATGCCGTGAGACCCTGGCATTAGGAATGGTAGGTGCCCCGCGTTCTTGGCTTGATGAGGGAAGGGAGGCAGTGGAGCGATGAAGTCGACTGGGTTTGTTTAGGGCGGGATTGGTCTATCGTGATCTTTGAATGGCACCTCTCATGGCGGCTAGACTTAACTTTCAACTTGGCCTTGACCTTGAAGTCCATGTCTGACCCGTATGTAAAGAAGCTTGGTGGCGGGGGGTAGGGGCGGTGCTATGTCTCAGCCACAGACCCACAAACAGACATGCCTACGTAAGCAAATGCAAAGTAAACGCTCAGGGCGGAGGCGCTTGGCTATCGTCAGACATTTCACTCCAGTAAAGCGTTTTACTCTACTTAGGCGGCAGATATTATCCCCAGTAAAAAACCCAGAGTGATGACATACTCGCGTGAATGCAGATCACTGCAACCAAACGTGACGAAAACGCACAGACTTTCCACCACATGTATCAAATACAAGAAAGAGTACGGCTAAAGAATTCATATGAAAAAGGAAAATACTTTAGAAATATTAAGCTTCATTAAGTTGCTATCTTAGGCTGCCTTAGACAATGCGCCGAGGACTATCTATCTACCTGACAAGTGATGCGACGCAGTGAAATGTATGCATTTATGAAATAACTGTAAAAGAGTTTTCACCGCAGTATTTTTCCTTCTGTTGTGTGCTGCTGCTATTGTACTTTACAGTTATATCCCGTCAGTAATATATGATGGATCGGGGCTTCGTTTTGTGCAGTTTACTTACAGCTTGATGAATAGATTAGCATGACGCATAATGTAAAACACGCATTCCTCGTGGCTACAGTTAATAAATAAGAAGAACGTGCATTTAGCTAAATGATCATTTTAGCTGCTTTCTTCGATACATATATGTGTATAGAGACTGTCAGTTTAATCAGTCGCTCAAGATAATTTTTTAGAAGAATACAGCTGAACATGGTTCATATATATTTAAAAAATACATCCTGTTGTTTATATAAAATATTAAATTAAATTGTATTATTTTGTATACTTGATCAATTACCAGGCATTAAATACTGAGGGCTGTGGAAAGATTGCCTATTTCATAATCTATCTATCTATCTATCTATCTATCTATCTATCTATCTCTCTCTCTCTCTCTCTCTCTCTCTCTCTCTCTCTATATATATATATGTGTGTGTGTGTGTGTGTGTGTGTGTGTGTGTGTGTGTGTGTGTGTGTGTGTGTGTGTGTGTAGTGTATTCATTTATGCACATTCATTCGAATTAAAACAACCCTAAATAATTTGACTTCATTTTACTAATGGTCTTTCTGCGTGTATATTTATAGAAATAGTAATGTGATTATTATAATCACATTTTAAAACTTACACACATTTCTAAAAATAATATAAACAGCACTTCGAGGTAATTTTTACATTTTACGCGTTGGTAAACCTAATTGCAGAAAGAATAATGTCGCTAAAACACCAACAGTGAAACAAGTAAACTTCTTTGCGAGTTATGGAAGCGCATAGCAAATAAACCTTTCTGATTACACGGGTTATCCTTGACTGAGAAAACAGAACATTCCTCACTAAAAAAACAGTGACATTGTCTGTGCGTAAAAAAAGTAGCAAATAAATATCAAATAGGCCTATTAATGTAATGTACGATCTTTAATTACAATGTGTGGTTCAGTTAATTAATCAACTTTTCCAAGTCCAAGCGATGCATTGTATGTATAAACTCAGTACGGACTGAGTACAATTATGGTGCATTACGAATACTGTACACTTATCTGTTTATCTGTTTAATCGCACATCTGCGTAGCTCTTCTCATTGTATAACAGCACCAGCAACATATACATATATTAAGAATCACGGTAACATGTTGTCCTTGGACAAACTAATTGCAATAATCACGAATAATAAAGCAATCCAATACATTTACATGCCCGGGAAAAACAGGCGTCCGCACATTAAATATGATCTATGATAAATGGATGAACTTTGATTGTGTGTTTGTTAGTGAACGACCCTCCCCCCCTACATCGACACTGGAAACTCACGCCAGGTCTCTTTTGTTTGTCCAATAATAATAATAATAATAATAATAATAATAATAATAATAATAATAATAATAATAATAACTCCTGTAAATCATTAGTGTCGTGTATTTGATGTCCGCGAATCAACCAAACAAAATACTCTTTGTATTCTTAACAAAGTTATAAACACTTCCCCCCGTAACTCTGTTACTTCTTTGCTGTCCTTTATCCACTTATTTGAGACAAGTTGTGCGTATAGGTGTTCCACACTATTTTATTCTGTGTCATCAACTATTATATTGCAATAACATATATTCTCTTTTATATTTTCTTTAGCTTTCAAAGTTCTTTTTTTTTTGGAAAATAAAATTACATCATGTTGAAAAATGATTGAAGTTGGCAAGGTTAAGTTCCAAAAAGTTAAAAAAAAAAAAAAGGTTTATATCACAAGCAGATGTTTAGAGAGTGAAACTGACTCCTGAGCAATCTGCATGCTGTGGACTTGCATTGTAATGTATACTCCAGGTGATTCAAACGGATTGCTTTCTGCAAAGCTGCAATTAAAATATAGGGTTTACGTACTAAACGTTTCATCATTTAATATCGGAACTGTTTATATCATTTTAACGCCTATGTGTTGATTGTATAATGTTAAGTCTGCAAGTTAAAAAAGGTTGTTTTTTTCAAATTCATGCACGCAGGAGTTTCTGATTAAATGCAAATTGCGAGCAGTTTGGTTTCACATAAAAAAAATCAAATGCATACAATTATTTTTATATAAGCCTCATGCAGTTTCTCCAGAGCAATAAAATCTCAGTTTCTGCTATTTCTATATGAGAGGGGCTAGCTTCAGTTTTACATATCACGTGGCCTTTTCCCAGCCAATAAAACTGTTTAGTATTTCTCTGAGACCCATTGCGTCAATGCAGCTAACTGGATGAAAATCAGTATCCTATTGTGGACCCCTGTCTTTTAAAACAAACTCCTTAGCCCGAATGGTAAGCGTGATATGACCACTGCCCTGGTCCTTAATCCTCGCTGGGTGGACACTGTCATGTTTGTATACGAAAACAACTTGGATGAGATAAACAAGAGCATGGAAGGACTGGTGGGTGCAGGCAACTTCTCAGCCAACCAATGCAGGAATCTAATGGCCCATTCTGCCTTGGGAGGCCACCCTTCCTCGCTGGTGCATGGCTCAAGCTATCCCGCAGTAGATGTGTCCGGGTCGGGATCAGGGGATGTCGGCAAACAATGCGCCCCTTGCTCGGCAGTTCCGCAAGGTTCCTCCACGGCACCTCTACCTTATGGATATTTCGGCGGTGGTTATTATTCGTGCCGAATGGGGAGAGGGTCTCTCAAGTCTTGTACCCAACCCACTGCCTTGTCTAGCTATTCTTCAGAAAAGTATATGGACACCCCGGTTCCGTCTGAAGAATACCCGAGTAGAGCCAAGGAATTTGCCTTTTATCATGGCTATCCCAGCCCCTATCAACCTATGGCGAGTTATCTAGACGTTTCTGTAGTGCAGACAATCAGTGGTGCAGGGGAGCCGAGGCACGAGACTCTACTGCCAATGGACAGCTATCAACCATGGGCACTGACCAATGGATGGAACAGCCAGATGTACTGCTCAAAGGATCAGGGGCAGACTGGCCACATCTGGAAATCTGCACTAGCAGGTAAATAAAAAATATTAAATAAAATAAACTTAGAGAATACAGTGTTAAGACATTAACATGTTGTTATTTTCTAAATGATATATTTTTTCCTTTTGATACATGTATTATCAATATGTTGAGTGATGTCTTATTAGCAAATCCCGTCAGGACCTATTTATGTATATTGTTTTCAAATTTAAAATAATCTTTTGCATTTCTTTTTTAATACAACGTTCCTGTGTATATGATTAAATGTATGAATGCCGTATTGCTCGTCCTTCTTTAGAACATGACGCATATGCCTCCTTACCTCGACTGATTTTTTGTGAAAAACTAAATAGTGTAGTATAGAGTTAATAAAATACCTATTCAGCACACATAGATATTAATATAGTTTCAGCATATATTATATAGATATGTGTATGTAAGTGTGTGTGTGTGTGTGTGTGTGTGTGTGTGTGTGTGTGTGTGTGTGTGTGTGTAGAATATATTCTTGTGTATCGTTGAGCCTAATGTTTGGTTTGTTCAGCTAAGGAGACATACTAAAAGGTGCATTTAACCGAACTGTTCTGTATGTGCATTGACTTTACTCTGAAGTAAACAAACCAGATCTAGTCACGTTCTTATTTCATTCCTAGACGCCGTCGCGCATCAGCAGGACGGGAGCTCGTTTCGCCGTGGCCGGAAGAAGAGGATTCCTTACACCAAAGTCCAGCTCAAGGAACTGGAAAAAGAATACGCGGCCAACAAATTCATCACTAAAGACAAGAGGCGAAAGATTTCCGCAGCCACCAACCTGTCCGAAAGACAAATAACCATCTGGTTTCAAAATAGAAGAGTTAAAGAAAAGAAATTCGTGGCCAAAGTCAAAACCAACACTCCCTAATCTTAAAAATAAAATACAGATTCTGAATTTTTGAGACTTTGGAATAAGGTGTTCCGGATATTAATAATAATAAAAAAGGTCCAAATGGATTGAGCATTTGTGCCCCCCTCCCCCCTCCCTTGCTGAATCTCTTAAAAGCGACACCTCTCTTAAACACTACCATAGAGGAAAGATATAAAAACGATTACTTCCAATGGACTAAACTAGATTTACAAATGAATGTAAATATATTACAGCTGTAACTGTACCTGCGTTAACGTGTTATGCACAGCCTAGTATATCTGTGTAGTGTCTTTAGATATGCCAATGTTATTAATGGTGTAGTGTTGTTAGACTATAACATATGCTGAAATTAAGCTATACATACTGCTTAAATATTGTAAAAGAGTATGACAATATAACTGTTAAGTGTTAATAAAAAAATCTGCATATGTCTCATTTGGTTGTGTAACTTCAGATGTCTTGTTTAATCATAAAAGAGCTTAATTTACATTTAATTCAAACAAAGATGAAAAACACAATTGATGCCAAATAAAACTGGTCACATTAAATTAAAAGCATTTCTTTAAATAAACTTTCGTTTGAAACATTAACACCTATAATCTGAACCGTTCTGCCATGACATTTTTATATTTACTTCACAGACTACGTATTGCATAAGTACATTTAATTGTCTTGCAGCAGAAAGTGCGTCAATAAAATGTTTTACGATCGAATATATATATATATATATTATATATATATATATTTAATATATATATAGATATATATAATATATATATATATATTTTATATGATCTCATATAATCAAAGTGTTTTTAATTTTTTAATTTTTAACTTAAACATTAAAAATGATTCATGTCACAAAATTAAAAATTAAAAATTGAATGTTTCTGGACTAAGTATGTCCTATTTTTATGATCTTTATAGTGTAAAATTATCTATCTATCTATCTATCTATCTATCTATCTATCTATCTATCTATCTATCTATCTATCTATCTGGTGCAAAATATTCAAAACTAGTTGAAAACTGTATTTTAAAGAGAAAACAGTTATTGCATTGTAATCTACAGAATAATATTGGTGTTAAAATGAAAACCATACAAATTCAAAAAATTACCTTCAGCATTATTATTATTATTATTATTATTATTATTATTATTATTATTATTATTATTATTATTATTATTATTATAGTAGTATTATTAGTATTATTAATAGTTTGCTTTGTATATTATTTGCAGTGCGAAATGGGAAATGTCTTGGGTAATTATGCATTGCTCGATCTTTTAACAATGCAGCTCATTTGTCAAATAAACACATCTTGTTCACAGGCTTGCACACATCCCGTTTGTGGTTTTGACACCAAGACTTAAGTCTTTGATGCAAAATTAAGTTGGTAAATTCATGCAATCACAAATAAATAAAACAAGAATTATTAAAATAAAAAATGTAAGAGATAGATAGAAGCAAAAAAACAAAAAACAAAAAAACACAATGTGTCGAAAGTGTTGGTGGCTAGACTTGGCATTGCCAGTGTTTACTGCCCCTGGTTCCTGCTCACAGCGGGGACTGTGGAATGCTTCAGCGGTATATAGACAGGCTCTTAAATCAGCCTTTCACCTTGACCTTGAGGATCACGTGGACGGGAGATAAGCAATGACCTTGACTCCTGTTAATTCATGCATAATTAAAAAAGGACAGTCTGTGAGCAGGCTTGCGGCTTATTGAAGGATTCCTCAGGGTGTTTCTTTTTTTTTTCTGAAGATCAATTGCGCCACCTGCTGTTTTCTCTCTGGTACTATCTGGAGATCTTGTGTGTTTTTGGTGATTTATATATTAGATTGCACATATCCTCTGTCTGTTTGTCTTTAGAATAGTCATTCCAGTCCACATGCAAAATGTATGAACACGTTTGTTTTGGTGTGTTCAAGATAATTTTTTTAAACAAGATCGAAAAATATCTATAGAAATAAACTATCAAGAACCCAAATGTCAGAGAATTTTCCTTTGCCTTCGACTGGGAAACTTGAATATATTTATTGTTATATTTATTTATATGTTATTTATATTTATTGCTCTGCGTTCTTCTCGTCTTCTTCTTATATTTCTCTGGATCTCTGTCTACAACGCGACTAACTAAGCACCCTTCGAGATCAATCAATACAACAAATACCGAATATTTTATATGGGTTGTTCCGAGAATTTATGTAGCTGTCGAGGTTTTAACAGCTTTGATTGCCAGCGACAGTAAACAGAGCAGCGGGATTAGTTTATCTGAGGCTAAGAGCGGGTTGGATTATACTATTATACCCGGTGTTATGGGTTCAACAGCCCACATGCCTCGGAAAATTGCACCAACTGTCACTTCAGGCAGTAAAGGGAATTAGCAAACAACTAATGCATTATGTAGCTCAGAAAAAATAAGAATTGTAGTTTTGTTATATGAACATTAGGACTACATTTTTATTATTCAGAAAGGAGAAAGTTACCAAACTACTAACCAAAAACTAAGACTTTTAATTCAGAGGCTTGAATTAACTATTATTAATTTCTTATTCTTTTTCGACGTATAATTAGTGGGGATTTTTTTTTTTAATTAAAAATAATTGATAATGACGATTTGGAGTAAATACATTTGTGAATGTGTGTGTGTGTATATATATATATATATATATATATATATATATATATATATATATATATATATATATATATATATATAACAGAAATAGGCCATAAGATGTTTTTCTTTGATATTTGTGTGAACTTTGTAGTTATTTTCTCTTTCAGTGTTTATGAAATAATATGTAACCACATATAATGAGATTAAATATAGTACAGCTATAATCAGATTATAACTATATGTGTGTGTGTGTGTACGTGTGTGTGTGTGTGTGTGTGTGTGTGTGTGTGTGTGTGTGTGTGTGTGTGTGTGTGTGTGTGTGTGTGTGTGTGTGTGTGTGTGTGTGTGTGTGTGTGTGTGTGTGTGTGTGTGTGTGTGTGTGTGTGTGTGTGTGTGTGTGTGTGTGTGTGTGTGTTTAATGCCCACTCCATGGCACAAAGCAAATATTGACTACGGTGTCAAATTCCAGTTTCCTTGTTTTTTGTGCTTTTCTTACAAATAACTAAAACAGCAACAAAACTGTTCTTCCGCAGTTCCATACCTGATAATATGCTCAGTAAATTTAAAGCATAAACCAAAATGCAGAAGGCAATTGTGAAAAATGTTTGGGTGACTCGGCTTAACATTGAACTTGACAACACATCTCAAACAGACAGTCTGTCGGCCAAGCCTTTTGTGTTCACATCTGCAGTCTCTACAGGCTGCTGTTAGCTTACTTTTAAACGCGATGACTGGGAGGCAAAGCCGGGAAGCACTTGGCAGCTTATACTTTCACACTAAAACAAAGAGAGCCATACGGGTTAAACCGTGAAGAAGATGGATTTACGGTATACAATATTTTCAACAACTGCTATATTGAATTTCCAGAAAGGATATTTGGAATTGTTTTTCCAAAAGGTCTCCCAAATCTTATTATAAGGTCTTTCATTTACATATTTAGCCATTTTATTTAAGCTACATCTCTGAAGAGTGTCAAAAAAGAATTGTAACACAAATATAGAATATTGTATAATATAGAACGTTCTGAAATATACTGCAGTGCTAAGATAGCTTATACAATGTAATGTGTAATTTAAAGGAGGCTGTGAATTCTGCAACTATGATAATACACAGAAAAAAAGGAGGACATCTAAAAACGGTGTATCGCATCCAAACTTGATATTTAAATAATATACCGGTCAGGACTGTTGTGGAAATGTCATTTCCGATGATCGTGACAAGCACAAACTTGTAAACAGCCGACTGAACGAGTGTCTAGACTGCACAGGGCTGTCTTTATCTTTCAAACAGCGAGGTGTGTTTGATGTGCTGTGTATCTTTGAAAGGGCGATTGCAGCTTCGTTGAAATCATCGAAAGAATGCCGATGCAGTATAGGCTACACGAGGAAAGGAATCTGACTGGCGCGCAAGTTTATTATTTTATTTTTTATTAACGAAATAAAAATATATAATATCACGAGAAGGTAATTTAATAGTCATTTGTGTGTTCTGCAGGTTTTAAAGCACTATCATCATAACATTAGGAAATATGAATGTGCTTGCATGCGGATATTTCCCAAAAACACGTTTTAGTTGCAACAAGATTACAGAAATAAAATACTCCTTATATATATATATATATATATATATATATATATATATATATATATATATATAGAGAGAGAGATAGAGAGAGAGAGAGAGAGAGAGAGAGAGAGAGAGAGAGAGAGAGAGAAGAGAGAGAGATGTATTTTCTATCTTTGTCAACTTCTTCTATAACTTACGCTAGTTTGTATATAGTTTAGAAAATGTACCGTTTAAAAGAAAAGTAAAAGATAAAAAAATGCTTTGAATTTAGAAATGATCGTTTCTATTGAGGTTGGCACTGCAAAATAATACGGATCTTTGGTTTTCGTTTCGAATTTCCCTGCAACAAAGAATTGCGCAGATAATTGAAATCTCCCTGTTTAATTCTGGTACACATGTGGTCATTTGGTTTTTGAGGGGGCTAGTTTTAATGAAGAAAAAAATCACCACAACTAATAAATAAAACAAAAAGATTGCAGGGCTGTTTATAAATAAATATATATAGCACGTAGGAATGAGGACCTCCAGTTCAGTTCATGCAGCAAGAAAATGTGAGTAACAGTAAATATGGGTTTGAAACATGTACTTCAAATAATAATAATAATAATAATAATAATAATAATAATAATAATAATAATAATAATAATAAATAATAATAATAATAATACGTGGTGTAGAGTTTGGCATGGTATTTTAAGCATAAACACACTGAAGTTTTTTAAACTTTGAATAGTGACACTGATTAACAAAAGTCTACCGGAAGCGCCGTATAGCAGTACTGCATTTCATGTTAGATTTGGAAATGTCAAATTTTTTCGTTATGTACATGGAAAACTGGACAGCGTAATGTAATTTAATATGTTAAGGTAACATTATTCAGCAAGTCATTCGACTTTATGAAAGAAAATGAGTTAATGCTATAGGGCGATGCCAAACTTTTGGTCACAGCTGTACATATCAGTACTGGCTGTGAAACAGCAACCTCTTGCTATTTGTATGGAATGGTTTGGCTTATTCTGTCGGGCTTATGAGGCCGGTTCACAGAGTGAGCTTTTGCGGTTTAAGAATCGCTCTCGCTCAAGTTCACGTCCACGCCGCCCCCTGTTGTCTGCAGTGCGGGGAGTGCGCAGTTGAACTTGAGACATCTTGTAAACAATTAGCAGTCTGGCCCCTGTCTGGAGTGTGCTGGTCAGATATAGCCGGTCACATGGGATTCTATGAACAGAGATCCAAAAGCAAATGGGCCAGTGACTTGTTATAGTAAGCAATGCTAAAACCAGGCAGCAATGCAAACCGTGAAATCACACAGAAAAGATGCAAAATGTTATTATTTGAATAGGTAATTTAGTTTGAAAGATGATTACTTTAAATGCATTTCCAATTAAAAGGGACTTCTATAATTACTAGCCTACTACTACTACTACTACTACTACTACTACTACTACTACTACTACTACTACTACTACTACTACTAATAATAATAATAATAATAATAATAATAATAATAATAATGAATTCATATTCATATAGCGCTTTTCATTGCAGACCCATCTCAAGGCGCTTAACAGAAAACAACAGTTAAAAACATCAACAATAAAACTGCAAAAACCATAAAAGCTGTAATAAAACTCTAGTACATAAAAAATAAGAACAGTAAAAACAGCAACAGTAAAAGAAATCACAGTCAGATTAAAATGGAAACGACAGATCATAAAAATAGCTTTTCATTCTTGACTTGAATAGTAAATAGTAAAAGCACTACTAATAATAATGGTGCTCCTGCTACTCTGCTAATAACCAATGACGGTTCTCACAAATGTAGTGAGAATGAGAAACAGCCCTGGAAGGGCTCAGCTTATCATTTATTTCAGGATTTGAATATGTATGCGCTGGTGACCACGCTGTTGCTCTGTGACCAAGTGGAAAGGCATTGTGACTGGAGAGTGCCCCGTGCACGGTTAACATCCTACACGCCAGGGTTTATGATCCTTCACCAGACAGGGCTTCAGACTTCATTCTTCAAAAGGGCAGACAATGTTTCCTGTCGTTGAAGGAGCTCCTTTGTGACGTCACCTGATTGAGGTCTGTCAGTCAATTCGGGAAGTTGTTCATTTTCACAATAAAAGCAAACATCAATCAATCAATCAATCAACATCTTCTCCACGGTGTTACAGTGAACCAGTTTTTCCCTCTTTGTTAGTAAATGTTTATATAAGAGGAAACATATTTATTTTCTGAAAATTAAACCAAATCCTCCCGACCTTCACCCCAACCTAAATAAATAAATAAATTACCCACCTGTATTAATCATGAATGTATAGCACACTTGGTAATGCTGGATTGATAATTATATATATATACTATTACTGCTACGACTACTGTAATAATGAACCAAAACAAACGGTACAGAGTAAAACAACTTCGTTAGCGATGCGGCGAATTAAGTGACGAAGCCTGAACCGCATGTGGGTAGAAGGCCACTAGGACCTCTTCCATCCTTCTCAAGGGGAGTGCTAACCGTCTCTCTTTACTAAACTTGTACATTTCATTTACAGTCCTTTCACTGCTCTTCTTGTTTTAATTAGTTCAGTGTAGGCTTTGGTAGCATCACTTTTTGTTTAGGGGGTGCTATGTACAATTTTATCATCGCCTGTCATTGACAGCTGGTGAAGGACCGCACACCGGCATTTAAATAGGACTACTACTAAGACTACTATATAGGATAGGATGATCCTAATATGACTACTATGATGACTACGATGCTACTCCTGATACTCCCTACTACTACTGAGGACTCCTACTACTGACTACTGATGACGACTATGAGTATGACTATTAGATGACGATGATGAGGATGACTATGATGACTATGGATGACTACTATGATGAGGACTACTGATACTATATGATGATGAGATGACGACTGCTACTACTGCTACTATGATGACTATGACTCCTACTACGATGATACTACTTCTGCTGCTGCTACTACTACTGCTACTACTACTACTACTACTGCTACTCCTACTACTACTACTACTACTGCTACTGCTACTACTACTACTACTACTACTACTGCTACTACTACTACTACTACTACTACTACTACTACTACTACTACTACTACTCCTACTACTCCTACTGCTACTACTACTGCTACTACTACTAATAATAATAATTTACAGGTCACAAACATATATGTTAGCATGGTCCCCGTGCAGGGTTGACACTCAACTCGTGAAACGATCCATTAAAAAAAAAAAAAAAAAAAAACAAAACAGTAGTAGTATTAGTAGCAGTAGTAGCAGTAGTAGTAGTAGTAGCAGTAGTAGTAGTAGTAGTAGTAGTAGTAGTAGTAGTAGTAGCAGTAGTAGTAGTAGTAGTAGTAGCAGTAGCAGTAGTAGTAGGAGTAGTAGTAGTAGTAGTAGTAGTAGTAGTAGTAGTAGTAGTAGTAGTAGTAGTAGTAGTAGTAGCAGCAGTAGTAGGAGTAGTAGTAGCAGTAGTAGTAGTAGTAGGAGTAGTAGTAGTAGCAGCAGTAGTAGTATTTGACAGATACACTTAAGGATTTTGAAATCACTGTGAATAATATCGATAACCTACAAACTGATGGTTATTAAGTGGGGATTACTTTTTTGACATCCTGTTTTTTGCTTTCCTATTTTTTATTTATTTATGCATTTTTATAAATACAGTATCATACACGGTTACAATATTTAGCCTTCCTAGTCATCACGCCACTGTCTATATTCTGATCTAATGACGTCAAACTACCTGCCATCAACATACTAAGGGAGGTCTGAATGATTCATTTTCAAGGATTATAAATTATGTTTTGTGATAACCTATTTTTCCAACCATTTTCCAATTTTTAGACACTTGGAGAAATGATTTAGTTGGTTGGTATTGGAAAAGTTGGTTAAGAGATCATTTATTTGGAGAATAATGCCTATTATACATTAGCAAGTTTATAAGTAGCGAGAGTATTCTTCAAATCGCTGACAGTATTGTGTATTGCAACACGTTGGCAATAATAAAGTCAAACGTAAGAATGAATTTATTAAACAAAAAAAAGATTTGATGCATGCATGTCGCTAACAAACAAAAACAATAAGATAAAATTACAAAGAAACAGTTTTAACTACAACAGTGGGAACAAATAACAAGAAGACACGCAGTGTTATTGTATTATGTAGATCTATTGATTTTTAAATAGTACTTTCTCAAAATGTTCCGTGTAACAGCATGAAACAGAATATGAATTGCATGGATATAATATACCCACGACAATTGAAAGCTGCTTGTACTTGGAAATCTGTGAATATTTGTAAATCCATTTTACAGGAAAATATACTGTGTTTAATATATTTGAAATAAAGCTCATCAAACAAACTATCAGCTAAATGTGTTATGTAACATGTTTTATGCATAGGCCCATATGCATACAACTTACCTTAAAAATGAATGTGATTCCTATCCCCTTGCACTAAACTAACATTAAAACGAAATGAACAGTAACAGAATGTACCGCAAGAGCACTGTATTACAGAATACACACAACATGCTTTCGGAAACTAAAGGTTTAGATCAAAGAAGACTCATTTGGTAACTAACCCAATAAAAGCTCTTTCCATGTAACAGGCCCGCCTCAAAGATACACAAAGGGAGGCTTTTACCTGACAAAACTAACCTTGACTCAAATGGATTTCTATTTTATTATTATATTTTTACAAATAACGATTTTAAAAAGCAACGCCTTTCATGTGCCTCTATACACTCGACGTGTTTTGAGGGATGTTTTGTATTTGAGGTCGTCATATAAGCTGCACGTTTTCTACAGGAAAGTGCTTTGAATGCAACGATTCAGTTACAATTAAGAGCAGAAAATGAGGGTCAGGGAGAATTATGAATTGCAGAAGCAAATTAAAACTAAACTAATAACAAAAAGTACGAGGAGCGTATGATTGTTTAACACAGAGATGTTTAAACATAAAGGCAGACAAGGCAAGAAGCACGCCTGGGGATAATAATGTTATTCGACAGCTGAAGGAAGAGCTTACGATGTACAAACCGCACATTGCTGACATCGAGAACAATGATTGCGAAGCTTTCCTTCCTAAAGAGGAATGGAAATCGCCAGCTAAACTTCCCAATGGCTCCGCCGGTCCAAACGGTAACTCTCAATCTGGGAGCAGGTACCGATGCTGACAGAACTACTGTTTCTACCAGATTTGTACCATTGTCCCCGAACGAGATACAGTCCCTTGTGAAGAAAGTAGGAGTATTTAGCCCAAATCAACACGACTCGTTGATATTGTTGAGTACTTTAGAAATGGTTGTAGATCAACATAGGCTGACTTACTTAATCACCCTTCTCGGAAGACCCGACACAGACTGTGCAAAATACAAGCAGTATCACGAGACAGAGGCGAGCATCCTGCTGCTTATGCTTCTAGGCTGTGGGAAACTTTTCAAAACTATAGCGGCATAGAGTCGGTAGAGCTAGACCACCAGGCGTATAAGCAACTCTTAATTCAAAATTCAAGGAGTAAACTGCGACAAATGAATCATGCTGTAGTAGTAACAGAGAAAACGGTAACTTGGAAGAACAAAGGGAAAGGCCGACAGTATCCCCAAGACCTAGGATAAGTAAAGGATGAAAGACCCACTGCCTACAACCCTTATGAGCAAAGGGAAAATGGGTATGTGTGTTTCAGTTGTGACAAACCAGGGCATAAGAAATCAGACTGCCCTGAGCCCAGGGTATCACTCAAGGAGCTAAAGGAAGAATTACACAGTCTCAGGCAAAGCTAAGGGACAATTAATAACATTCATAGGGGTGTAAGGCCTCTACTACAAAGGTGGCAGACTTACATAGAGACCTCCATGGTCGTCCTGTAGTCAACGTCAGAGTAAAAGGCCAGTCTAATGCTTGGTTAGTTGACACAGGTGCGTTCTTAACAATTGTACATTCTGATTCACCTCCTACCTCTTCCTTTTCCAAAACTATAATGCTTGAGGGCTTTAATGGTAATATTTCATTGACAGTGCAATCTTCTTTCCTTCCCTGTACAATTGGCAGCAACAGCTTCTCAGCTCAGGTATGGGTCAGTCCTACTCAGATGTTACGAGAAAAAGGGGCTATATTATCGATTATGCAAACCAGTGTATTTGGAAGGGACCGACAGGTAGCACTGACTGCATTTCTGATGCTCATGTGGTAGGAAGAGCTCCTGTCAATCATGAAGAATGCAGGGCTTAAATTAAATCCTAAAAAAAGCACAAATAATGCAACCATCTGTCACTTTTCTAGGTGTGAAAAAGGAGGCAGGTCAAACACAAGGTGGAAACAGTTCAGTGCTGCCAGTGCTGAATTCTATAACCACTTTACATTCTTTTCTAGGACTGGTTAACATTTGTTGAGAATTCATAGAGGACTTCACATCAAAAGCTAAACCTCTCTATGATTTATTGAAAGGTTCCAGGAAAGGCAAAGATGTGCTGGTATGGGAAACCAAACATCAAAATGCTTTTGAATCTCTCAAGGCCTCCCTTTTGGAAGCACCTGCCCTCAGAAACCCAGCCTCTAATGAACTCTTTATTTTGCAGACAGCAGCTACGGACACTACCCTTTCTTCTGTTTTCTTACAGGAAGTAAATATCAAACTGCGTCCCATCGCTTATGCATCCAGACTGCTCACTCTGGTTGAGCAAGCTTTTGAACCATGTACCTGACACCTCTTGCCTGTTTATTGGGCTGTGTTACATTTTGAATTTATTACAGGTTTTGTTCATATTACTGTACACACTGAACACACACCATTATGCATGCTTTTGAACGGTAGTATTAAAGGAGTGTATAATGCACGTCTCTCACGCAGGACTCTGTCCTTATCAGAACGCAATCTTTCATGCAAACATGTACCCATCACCATGCCCTACTATACACTGGCACCCCCACACTCTCCCTTCAGAATTGTACCGGACACAATGGCTACCTCTGTGTATGTTGATGGATCACGCTTCTGGGACCAAGGTCAATATCACTTTGGGTTTGCTATACATTCCCAGGAACAAGACTCGCTATATCAATGCCCACCTAGCTATTCAGCACAACAGACTCAAATAGAAGCAGTCTTATAGACTGTGATCACCTATAGCGGCCCTGTAAACATTCTGATTCAGCATTTGTTGTTAACTCCCTCACTGAGTACCTCCCTATTTGGAAACAGAGGGGATGGATTATAGCAGATGGAGAGCCTATTGTAAATGCACCCACACTACAGCACATGCCAACTAGCAGAGAGTCGGTCAGTAGCACTCATTAAAATCAAAACTCACCAAAAACCAGGCTCATCAAAAGAAGCTGACGGTAATATCAGGGTTGATGTGCTGGCCAAATAAGCTGCCTTGACTGGAACACCCTACTCTTCCCCAGCCTCCATTTATCCTAATGCGACCCTACAGCCAAATGATCCCCTTTCCCTTGCACACACACAACGGTCTGATGACATGATACAACAATGTATTACAGCCCTTCCAGAGCAACCACACTTCCTCCCCCTTATTGTAACCACTCCACTTCCCTACACGTACATGACTCCATTCTATTCTACAATGGCTTGTTTGTTATGCCTCAAGGGTTGCATACAGATATCTTGCATCACGTGCACAACCAGGGGGCACACTTGGGTTATTCTAAAACTTTTGAAAGACTAAGCAATGTGGTATGGTGGCCCAATATTGACAAAGACATACAGGAATATTGCACCAGCTGCTTAGTATATATACAGATGAGCCCAGCCACCTACACAAGGAAAGGCCCAATTAAAATCGTCTGCCTATCAGAAGGTCCATGGACTAATTTACAAATTGTTACATAGGCCCACTACCCACCGCAAGAGGCGGATATAAATACCTCCTAGTGATAATTGACACATTCTCCAAGGGGGCTGAAGCATTTCCAATAAAGGCTGCTACAGCCAAAGCCACAGGAAGGGTCTTATGGGAACAGGTATATTGCAGGTGGAGTCTGCTGTTACCATTGGAAAGTGACAGAGGCACTACTTCAACAGGTGACATAGTCTAGACTAATAAAAGCGGAAGATCACTTAAAATTGCAACTGGTTAAGGTAAAAGAACAAGAAAAAAATGTCAATACAGCAAATACACAACTACCTCAGGGGACCAGCAGTAATGCAAACTAACTATCAAGATACGTATTGGGACTGGTTGTTCAAGGGAGTGGTTGCAGCATCTGTAATAGTGCTGTTGCTGACTCTAATTCTAGTATGCTATCTCAGGTCCTTGGTCCAAGACCATCGCAAACAGCTTGGATACCTTCGGAAAAGTCTTTGCTACAAACCTCAGGGCAACATACTGAGCAGAATGAAAGTGGTGAATGATCCCAGGATGGGTAAGATCAGATATTTAAAGATCTGACAACCTAAGACAGGCCCACCACGCTATTGCTAAAAATACTGAGAATTTCTGTGTAAAGACACATATTGGGATGAATGTATTTAGGAATCACCATTATTAAGGTGGAATAATTTATTTACACACAATTTATCATTTCAATAGAAATGTGTTACAAGTCAGGCACATACTGTTTTTTATACCTAGTATAGTTATACTTTTTGTGTGAACCTTGTCTGTTTGTTGGTTTATTTTATGGTATAGAGAATGGTTGTTACCTTGGGCTGAGTGCCGTTGATTATGTAGGTAGTTAATTAAAATACTGATTACGATCACAGGTACAAATCTCAAGCCTGGGCCTGCTTGATCTTCAAAGACTTCAGCTGAGTGACCACACGGAGGGGGGCTGGTTTTGTACTGTATTTAAACCACTGTATTTATGTATTAAGGCACTCACTCTCATTATCCAAACTGGTATTTGAAGGTTTTTCAATCGATAGAGTCTTGCAAGGTTAAACCTGCCGTATTGTATTGTTTTGTTTTGAAGATTTGTCCATGCTGTTCGTATGCGGTTACTTTCTGTACTGTGTATCATTGGAACTAAACTTTTTTTTTTTAAATCACATCAAGAGGACTGGAATTATTATTTTTGAGAAATAAAATGATCAAATTAAATCTTACACCATATTGAAATATATCATGCTTGACAGCAGGATCTCTTTATTGGATTCTGTGGCTTGAAAAACGAAATATGGCATCTTTAATAGAAATTGAAAATGACATGTCATATATAGTCTATAGACATCCACAAATTGGATGTAGAAGGCACTAGCACTTCATTACTGTATTCAGTTCTTTAGCCATCTATCATTCATTGAGTTTTATGGGTTCACAAGAGCTGAAATAGCTAAGATTGTGTAGAATGATTAGAAGTGATTGAGGTGAGTGCTCGAATGACCAATGTACAGCTAGATGGGAAATGTGGGACTATGAGAAGAGAGAGGAGGTTGCCAGTATCAGGCGAATACAGTTTGCCATTCACACATGTGTAATGCAGCTCAAAGCGTCCACACTGAAGTACTGTTTCGTATTTAATGTGCACAAACACTATTAAACTAGTCTGGTACAGTTCCTATATATCAGCACAATGGACTGTGGGATTTTATATGACATCAACCCACCATGCACTGTATTTTATGTTTACAACCCGGCAAATATGGAGCCCATGCCCACAGAAAACATAGCGCTTGAATGCTTTGTTTCTTAAAAACACAAGGTACATTTTTGATCATAATGTGTGCGTTTCGTTCTGAACTCTGAAGTTCTCCAGATATCAATGTGCCTTGATTTTGGCATCTGATCACATTGCTCCATGATCCACCATTTTACAACAAGCCTCAGAAACTGCATACAGTACAGCAGGATTGACAGTCGTTCTCCTCTCCTTCAGGCCCCTGTTCTGAGACTGTATTTGTTATGCCCACGTGCCAAAACATATCAGAAAGCATTTTGGGATATTGGAGGATACACAAAGATGGTAGGTTGGTATTACAGCGTCCACACTTCTGACAAACCGCACTACCTAATGCGATCACATATAGAACCGGACTCTACTACCCCGTGGTCTCGAGTACGGTTCAACTGCGGAGTCTAGACGCTCACCATGTCTTGCACTTGATACGGTTTAAAGGAACAGTGCGGACAGGTCCTTTAATTATAAACAGCCATTTCTACTAAATTATACAATTAGCAACACTGTAACTGTTACTGGAAATGTTTCGATCAAAGTTTATAATTGTTCATATTTGATATATACAGCAATGAACATGCAGAATCATTGTACTCCCAATTTATTTATATAGGTGCGTCTAAGCCGATAAAACGTGGTGCATAGATAAAGACTGCGATGTATTTGAATCGATGATAAGCAGATAAGCCGTTTTTAAAAAAAGTATTAAACTTTCAAATATTTTGTTTAAACTTATTGATATGGTATAAGTATTTATATTGATGCAATATAAAGTCATTTTTTAATTTTTTAAAAACATATTGCATGCATTTAAGATATCCATATGGATTCGATATTTAGCCTAATCTACAAGATAAGAACCCATATTATTCTGGGAAAGTGAAGTTTTGTCAAAGGCGGTTATGTTTTATAGGGACCCGGTGTTATTGTGGCACATCAGAAATATCACTCAATCAATCTTTATTTTATATAGTGCATAGTGGACCACCATCACAAAGTGCTTTACAAGATACAGTCCACTCCCACCGCCCCATAATACATTAAATACCGTGAAAAACAATGCATAATACATTAAATACCGTGAAAAACAATGCATAATACATTAAATACCGTGAAAAACGCACAATACATGAAATTAACTATATATTAAAATTTCTCACCATAATCTCTGATTTGCATGGTATTCGTTAAACATCAAGCAGTGAGATTTTTCTTTTTTAAGACAAATGTAGGCTAAGTACTTGAAGAACACAATGTGGCCGCTATAAAAAGCACATTTTATGGATTCTTGTGGTCTGTGGAATTTCTCTCTGCCTATGAGGAAAGCTTAACCCCTCGCTGCTGCCTCCTACTGTCAAGACCTATGTAATGCACCCTCTGTTTCTTGCATGGGAATGTACAAGATGACTCTTACAGTTTTAACATATTTCAATGTTTGTCAGACAAGTTTACACAGCTCAAATGAAATCGAAGACAAGGATACTGTGTGGGCCGTCTACTTGTCTAGCAAGGTAGATGGCATGAATTGCATTTGATTGCAGTTGGTGTGAAATCTGTTCTTATCACATTATAAAATATCACATTGTAAAGTATCACATTTCAGAATATCACATTACAGATAAGAGCAGTTGTAAAGTACAGTAAAATCAGTAGTAAAAGATCAATTTCAAATAAGAGGAAAATAAATAATGCGGTAAATAGTTATATGTAAGAGCAGATTCGATTAAGCACAATTAACTTCTATTATAAATATTTGCTTATACGAGTAAAGTCTATTAAAAGCACGAAGTAAGAAACAATAAATGGATGAGAACAATTCAAAATAAGAGCAATTACAAAAAATCTGAATACAGATACCTATAAGAGTAAAATCAAATACAAGATACGGTAAGAAGTTCTAGTTAGGAGCAGTAGTTGAATGCAGTAAGCAGTTCAGTGCAGGTACAAGCTGATGCAAGTACTGGTACAATAGGGTGCCATATAGTCCAGTATACAGAGAGTTGAGAGGTTTACAGAGGCTGTCTGAACAGGGGCGTCTTGAGGAGGTGCTGGAAGGGGGTCAGGAAGTGAGCGGTCCTGGTATCCATTGGTAGATTGTTCCACCACTGAGGGGCAAGGGTGGAGAAGGAATAGATTAAGAAACTGAGCAATGTTTCTCGATTTGTCAATTGTTTAATCTATTTCTAACATTTTAATACCGTTTTGTTTTTGTATTAAATACTGTACACTGTAAAACCAAGTGCTTGATCCAATGTAACATGTTTTAAACATGCCTGAAGCTAGGGGTACACAAAGCCACTGTTTCAGGAACAGTTGATTGAAACCTCGTACCAGGAGACCTAGTATGAGGTGGCTGTATCAAACCCCAAGTCTCCCGTGGAGTGCCGTGCAGTGGCCTGAAACCCAATCTCCTGAAACCAAGTTTCAAGGGTCTGTGTTCCCTCAACTTTAGTGTTAATTTTAATTATATTTTAATACCTTAGATATACACATACATAAACTAGGATCATCCTCACAGATTAAAGAATATAAACGTTTAGTGTTTAAAATATTTTAGGAGATTGATTCCCTTTCAAGTATGACATGTTATTCCATTACCGATTGGTATATACCTCTGTGCAGCCCCAATTACCTGAGCTGCTCGAAAGAGCCCCCTCTGACTCAGGCACGGTGACTCCGCCCCCTCTGAGTCGAGCACTGAGACACCTCCCCCCGAGTGGATAAAGTGACGTGAGCAGGAGAGATCAGCGCCATTACTAACATTAGGAAAGAACAGAAATACATTTTTCTTTTCCTCCTTTCTTTCATTCTAGGGAGATTGCTCCAGCACTGAAGTGGCCTGTCTTTCTGTTGCTAGGCTACAGAGCCTCTAGTTCTTTCCTCCTTTCTTTCATTCTAGGGAGATTGCTCCAGCACTGAAGTGGCCTGTCTTTCTGTTGCTAGGCTACAGAGCCTCTAGTTCCAGCTGCCTGTCTTGATCTGCAGCTTCTCCACCCTTCAAGAGAAGACACTCGCTGGTGTTAAAGGCTATTTATAGCTACACTGCATGGCTGTGCTGAGTCCTCCCCAGTGTCTTGTGCTGCTTTAGTGAGCAGCTGATTCTTTTTGCTACCCTATTTCAGCTTGTCATATTAAAATCAACTGTCTCCCTGGAGCTCACTGGCGGAAACCACCATTCAAGCCCTTACATTTAGCAGAACTGAAATATTGATATCTGTAGGCGGTTTTCCTACTAGCAATCACCTCTGGGAAGTGAGTAGCTGAGATGTAAGCATTTTTCATTGCTAAAGTCTGCCTATTTTTCACAGATGCCAGGACTACGGGCACGCTCAGTAATAACTCTGCTTTCCTCCCTAAACCCAGTCAGTGGAGTTGGAGGCTTTTCATCCACCAGCTTTCTAATCTGACAGGGAGAGGAAGCTCCACATGCTCTACCCAGTCTGGGCATTAGCAGACTATGTTGACCAGATTCATGGTTGGCGTCAAACAGAGCAGCTATTTATCTGCTATGTGTTTAAGTTCCATGATCTAACCAACTTGCTCCCACTAGAGAAGGTCTCTGGTCATTCCACAAGAGGGCTTGCAACCTCTTGGGCTTTATTTCAGGCTGCATCTGTCTCTTTATATAATGCTGCAGTATAGGTGACCCCCCCATACTGTCGTAAGGTTCCATAGACTGAATGTCTTCGATCCCCAAAACCTTTGGGATCAGTGCCAAGGGCAGCTACTTGCTCTACCCTTTGACACACACATACGATATTGTGGGTTTACCCGACACTTTCTTCTCTAGTTCTATACACTAGATGTCATGGATTCCCCCAAAACTCTGGGTTCTTGTACCAGAGTGCTAAGGTTTGATATTCAGTCTGCCTTGTGCAGCACGCACACTGAGGTGCAGGATCTCCCCACACTTTTGTAGGTTCTATGGACCTTATGTCATGGGTTCTCAAAATCTGTGTTTTGGGACCAGAGTGCTACACTTGGAACAGATTGGGTATACTATCCTAATCAGTAATTGCATGGTATTCATTAAACATCAAGCAGTGAGATTTCTCATCTGTAAGGCAAATGTGGGCTAAGCACTTGTGCAGCACAATGTGGTAGCTATAGCAAGGACATTTCATGGAATGGAATAACATTTCATACTTGAAAGGGTTATATATCATAATCCTGGCTCCCTGAAATAGAAATGTTATCCATTTAATTTTAAGGTCGCTGTGTTCACTCTAACACAACGGGCCTATATAGAAAATGGTGCTGATCCCTCCTGCTCCAGGCACTTCATCCCCTCGGGTCTGGGGCTCTGTGCCTAAAGTAGAGGGGGTCTTCTCTTGTGAGCAGCTTTGACTCACAGCTCAAGCAATTCAGGCTGCCTAGAGGTATATCCCAATCGGTAACGGAATAACATTTCTGTAGAACATTGTAGTGAAGTCTTTTATTACCAATGGTTGTTGGCCAAAAATGTTAAAATGCCTGCTAGTTCCAATAGAACATGCAGCACCTCTCTGCTTTGATGGGCAAAGTATTTCAAGCCTGAATGCTGGTACATAAAGTCCTGGCTGCCACAAACAATCACCGTTTGCTCAAGAGCTGACAGTAAAACACTTGAACCATACCCAAATAAACAGGTCTGCAAACAGTGAAATAACAAGCAAACAAGAAGACTGAGGCATGGCTTGAGGAGCACTGAGCATTGCAAATACTTAACCTGCTCTAAGGAAAAACAGCCAAAGTAGGGGGCTGGAATTCTTTAGAACTACAGGGCTATATTTTCAAAGGGTAAAAACTCCTGTCTTTAATTAACTCATATTTTTTTAAAGAAGTAAAACACCTGTAAATTTTGCAAAACTAAAAACAAACAACAAAGTTATATATTTAAAGTTCTCTTAAACACTCTCAATCTCATCATTCTGTATCTCAAACACTCTCATCATTCTGTAACATTAGCAAGTTTTTTTAGTTAATTAAAGACTGAAGTAAAAGCTTCGAAAATATGAAAATATGGTACCAAAATGACCAGGCAACAATCAGGCCATTGCTAAACCAGATCTATATTTCCCTTAATCATTCACCTGCATCAATAAAGTAATACATTTAAGACTGGCAGACATAGGGGAGAAAGGAGAAGTTCAATAATTGTACAATGTCTCTGGTCAGTGCAGGGCAAACATAACCCATGTTAACCCAAGTCCAGGGAAGGATATGATGGCAATGAAGGCTTAATCCAAAATGTTGTTGTTTTTGGTCTACTTAAGGAAATTATCCCGAAATTATGCATATATTATTATGCATCCTGTTATTCCCTTATGGTTAAGACACAATATACTCTTAGCATGGAACCATGTAGGTTTTAACCTGGATGCTTTCTCTTTCTGCCAGCATTACCCTTTCTGAAAACAAAATGTTTTTTTTGTTATCACATTCACAGAATGTGCCTTTGGTATGCCTATCAAGTTTGAATGTTATCTTTGATCCTCAGTGCTTGCTATTAGCTCTCTTAACCTGTAATGAGGGCAATGAACTCATACACTGCTCCTCCCTGGCAAATGCACCTTGTTTCGAGTCCACTAGAGGGCTTCATGATGCTCAATACTGCCAACTAGTGAGAGCCATGGGGAGGAAAACGTCACATTTATGGGTTGAACTGGTAGCAATTGTGAAATGTATTTATGAAAGATGTACATTCATGGCCTCATATGCACTTCTGTAGTGGTAAATTCTATCTAAGTGACGAATGCTGTCTTCTATAATTACCTGTCCTGCAAAGAGAATGCTGTTTACAACTGCATACCCAGTTACAATGTGTTTGTTTCATCTAAATGCGAGGGAACACGAAGGCTCGAACACTGAAGCCATTTTTACACGCACTTTGGGCGAAGCTTCATTTTAAGTTCCATCAGTGTAATAACCGTCTGAAGTCCTTTTACTTTTAATTAAAATTTGAATTCATATGAAATGATCCTCAATGAATAATGCGTTACCCATGCAAAAATCCCGTATCTGTTCGCGATGAATAAGGTCTCGTGTTGGATGTGTGGTTTAATATGAATATGTGTGGCGTGTATCATTAAATAATTAGTACTACATTTCAAAAGACTACCAATTAATTTTCAGCATCGTCCAACGCCTATTGGTGACTCGTCACAATCACACCATTCACGCCCCATTATCAGCAGGGATTCTTAATATTCTGACACTCCTGTTGCAAGGACAAATAAGCACGCGAGCAGGAACAGAAGCCGACTTGTTATTATTTATTAGCGCGCAATAACATAGACAGGCCTCTGCATCAATCCACCGCCTTTCCTTACAATATTCTGATCACCGTCCATAGAAATTGTTTCAGAGGACTGCGTATTCTGTAAAAGAAACCAATGAGAAATGCATGTTTTTTGTTGTTGCCCAATGCCCCAAACACAAACTAGCCCAATTTGGTCCTTGTTTTTTTTTTTAATGAATTTCTGGCTGCGCCAGCATGAGCATACCCAGTTTGGGAGCACACTTTGTGCTCACGTGGCCTATAGGCAAGAGAGTGTTGAGTTTCATTTTGTCTGCGGCATTTTTATCCAAACCACTCTTTCCCCCTCCACGGCGTTGCCAATCGCATTTCGTAATTAATAAAATGACATATTTATCCACAGCGTTTACACACAGCCCGCGTTAGAACGGTGTCTCTTTCTGTCTCTCTTTCCTTGCCCGCGAGACGCCGCTCTGCGTCTGCTTTAGGCATTAAACGTGATTTATTGCTTCAGCGTATTGCTGGATGGGATCCAGTTCATAATACAATAATGAGCATTATAAACGCTTGCTGGAGTCACACTATCCTCTTTCAAACGGAAAATAAATAACTTTTTTTTTATTTTTCTTTCTTTTTATACTAAGAGCTCAATAAAAAATAAAACAGTGAATTAACCACACATGTTGAAACTAATTTGTCTCCCGCTCTTGCTTTTTAATTAATACAGACCAAAAGAGGCCACATGGTGTTTCTGTAGTGTGTGTACAGCCATTAATGAAGGAGAGGCCCGTGACTTATTATTTTATTTGAACTTTAAATGTGCATCACATTGCCTCCAATATATTGTAGCTAATTATTAAAATAGCGAGTGTTCAACTGATCACTTACTGTATATATATATATTTATATATATATATATATATATATATATATATATATATATATCGCTGTTGAAGGGCTGAAAACAAGTAGAAAGGTCTAATTAATCGAATGATCAGTTCAATGAAGGGTCTGGTTCAGTAATTGAGGGTTGAGAAGCGCTGTTGAGAAGCGCTGCTATACTTCGATGTGGTCAATGGGTTTCTTCGTATCGTTGTTATTGAGGCGTGAGTTGATATCATATAGATTTTGCAGTCGTTTGAAAAACAAATTGTAAAATGCTGGCAAAGGGACCGAAACCCCATTGTTTTTCAATTGTAATCTATCTGAAAAGTATGAACAGTAAATCGGTCTCCAGTAATAATTCGTGTGTATTTATGCACCCTTGCTGGTGAAGACAATACCAATACACCGATTACATTACGGTTATCTCGTTACTTGCAACATAATACAATATTTAAACATGTCAAAACAACCCGCGGCATTGTATTCGCATTAATGCAGGATCATGTTTGTGTGAGCAGTCCTGTCAGTCTGCGCGTTTTTGTAAGTCCAATGTTAACCAACAGCGCCATCTGGTGTTTTGAAAGTGACATTACAGATGAAGTTGTACCTTGTTTTAAAAAAATAAAACGTGAAACTTTATTGCATCTCTAAATCAATTATTGCATTTATGTTTAACGATCTGAGTCATCGAAATCTCAGCCGGTGCTCGTGTAGTATCGACTTTGACCTGTGAATGCAGGCTGAGTACGCGTCATTTGCTGAGGATATTGTACATGTCCACCGTCTCCTAAAACGACTTCAGCACGTTAGACACTGTTTTAAAACAACACCAGATCTACATTTGCATCCTAATATTAATATTTTACTTCAGCAATCTTCTGTTTTCTAGACATCTTTACCCAGGTTGGAGAAATAATGCGGATTTTATAAAATAAGCAGATTTAATAAAACCTCGATTTTTTTTTCCTTTTGTATATTTTATATAGGCCTGGCAAGAATAATTCATTTATATGAGGCATGCGTGTATAGCTTAATTGGATTTGGGTTGAGTATTACAATTAGATTAAAACTAATTGATCATATACCAGGGAATAACTTTTAAATCATGTTGTAATTAAACAGTTATGGGCGCTTAATTATTTCATATTCCAGTAATACCTGTACAATGTGTTAAAGTGTAAATTCACCAAGTTTCCTATTTCTTTCTAGCACGTTAGGTTTAATAACTCGGTACCTTTCCCAATATTCTCCACTATTGCTTTGAAAAAATCTTATTCAGATTTAACTCTGAAGTTAGGCGTCACACGTGACTCTAATCTAATACTACAAGTGTAACATAGGACTACTCTAAAACAAATAACAATCTAATACTACAAGTGTAACATAGGACTACTCTAAAACAAATAAGAAACCAAACGCGACCTCATAGAAAGTGTAAAGCTTTTATTTCTGGTTTGATAACTTTATTGGATAGCATTTCACCGTGTCAACAACAACAACAACAACAACAACAATAATAATAATAATAATAATAATAATAATAATAATAATAATAATAATAAATGAAACAAAGAAAGAATGGATGGATGAAAGAAAGGAAATAATAAAATCTCAGCGATAACGGAGCACAATGGAAACGAGCCGCGCCACCGCCACGTGCTATCCGGCTCCCCAAAACACGCAAATGGCGGTTCAAGCCTAACCCATACTCCCCAGTGCTTGCACACGCACAGTCACACAAGGGCATATGCCCGCCACACATGGCAGTAACTGCAGCAGAAACTTTTCATAGTCACACTCGCCCGTGTCTTTTTGACATTTAGTCCACAAATTCAGCTTAAGCTTTATATTGAATTTTCCAGCCCTGCCAAATACTGAGAGAAAGAGAGAGAGAGATTCTAATTTTTAACAGCATGTGATATCTACGCTGGGGATTGTGTCCGTCACGGCTAAGTAATCATTTTCTCAACCAGGTAGACTTATAATCTCAGTCTGGGCTGCATGTTAAAACAGAACGGTCGCGATACATCAAAATATGCGAGTTTGGATATCTTCAGTTCGTGATGTTCCCGCAGTTCTAGGGCGTGAGAATGCGAAGTTAACACGATTGAAAACACAATCACAGTGTAACAAGAAAAAAAATAAAAAAAATAAAACACATGTAAATTGCCTATGTAGTTTAAACCCCTTTTGAAATGTAATTTATAACTTCCCATGATCTTTTGGTAAGGGTAAAGCCAATAATAAAACCACCAACACACAGTAATTCTAATTTGTAACATTAATATTAAACTAATATGGTTAACCATGTTCAACGGGTAAGTTCAAAATAATATATTAACAATGCTAACGGGCGATCTCCTTAAAAGGGGCAGCTGTATACTGCGTGTGTTTCAAATCGAGGTCTGTGTTTAGAAAAGCAACAATTCAATCAACCACTTTCCCGAAATCTTAAACACAAACTTTTCAGGTAAGAGTTACTACTGATCGGATAGATTTATTTCGCTGCCTGTCCTTCTGATTTCATTTTGTGCTGCAGTTGTATATAATGCGTAGACTATATAAAGTGGAATTTCAGTAGGCACTAATGTGGTAATTTATTTTGTGTTTCTTTATTTTTAAGCACATATTGGCAATTAAACTATAAAAATCAAGTGTGATTGAAAACAACGCTACTTCATTTGAGCAAAAAAGGCTCCATACGTTTTTTTTCTTTTTTAAATTTTTTCTTTTTTAGTTTTTTTCTTTTTTTAATTTTACAATGTTTATAAGCTAAAAATCTACAAACAATCCCCTCGTGTTTTAATTCATTAAATAGCTTGAATACATAAATATAATAATGATTTCTTTTAAATGCGGGTTTGATCTGATCACTGTCATGATCACATACACCACCTATGCTTTTGCCTTTCCTAAATGCGCATTTCAGGCGCGAGAGCAATCTTTCTTTACTCCCTATTTACCTCTGCATTTCAAAAAGGCACCAATGACAATTAGGAGAGGCATTTCTCCTCTTTGTTTTGTATTAACCCTAACCCCGAACCCTATCCCCACGCATCGACACTTCAGTAATTACAAACTCTTTTTCTTAAACAAACAACAAACTTTCCTAAGGATCAAACCAATTTTTACGCCGTGTCTTCTTTTAGGGGCACGTCTAGTTTACCAGCTTGTTTACTCCACTTCTGTTTCCAGTATGCTTTCGTCATGCAAGTTCCCGACCTTTGAACCTCAAGGTTAAGCTCGGTGTGCATTACAAGAACTGCAAAACCTTCCTCCGTTACAAGCACGGTTCTACAAATACGCACCTATAATTCCGCATTATAATAAAACGCATGTTATTATTAACAAGGGCGGATTTATCCCGCTCCCCAATACGCTCCTTGATAATGCGACAATTGGAATATTTAGAAATATGGGCGATTACGTTACCTGTTTAGCCGATGGGGTGGCATTGCGAATCTACTTTAGTCGTAAACTTTTATAGTAATAGCGGGATTCTCTAGTTGTCATGGATACAGTTATACGAGTCTGGCCTAGAAGAATCTCGGGCCATTACGGTGCCCGGCATTTCCGTTTGTGATTATAAAAGCGACTTTATTTTTCTTTATAAAAAAAATGGAAAACTAATCCTGTGTCGCTTCTCAAACGGAAAAGCACAGGACCCACGAAACGTCCCCTTTCTTTTAAACACATGTTTTAATGGGCTTAGTGTAAACACTTCTGTGAGTGCTGCCGTCAACCTCAATGCTATGCAACCAGTGACGTTGTGCAGACAGCGTAGTAGTGCATAATAAAAAACCAACACTGAACTTCCCATAAACCCGGAGACGAAAAACAAGACAGAATCCAGGGGAGCAAATGTCTCTCAGCTTGTTTTTATTTGTTTCTTTTTTAAACACACGGGCATCTCTGTGGATGGTGAACCCGATTGGAAAATCAAGCTACTCCCGGTAAGACAGCGTTTCGGTATGGGGACCTAAGGATTGCTTTACAATCGTGGCCTTATCTCATTATATTTAAACATGTTTTGGTCAAGGGGTTAATTTGTGATGTTGTCTTTGTGAAATAAATATATTTTGTGGGCTTGTTGGTGTTTATACACACAAGATCCCCCCCCCCTTGTAGAAATGTAAACACAGAGAGCACTTCTGTATAATATATAGTAGTGCCTGGAACTCGTCTCTATTTTTAAATGGATATAATTAGAATGGATATAGGCTACTAATTCTAATTATATCTTATAATTGCGGTTACACGCTTCTTTTTTCAGCTTCCTATTCTGGATTTGCTTGGCTAGCTCCCAATTGTGTTCATATAAGAACAAAGAAAAGAAAACTCGTCTGAGCGGTTCTGCTTTCATATTCACTCATAGAAAACAAAACACATTCATAAAGGGTTACTCGAGCCTGTAATTATTATTATTATTATTATTATTATTATTATTATTATTATTATTATTATTATTATTATTCTGCTTTGAACTTCAGAAATATACATATATCGGTGTGTAAGCTCCTTAGTGTGGGATTGTTATTCTAAGACTCGCTTGAGCTCTTTCAATTATTACAGTATTAAAAATAGAAATATGAATTCATTATTAGTAACACATGTGTTGCAGAATGTAGACCTGCGTTGCTAGAATGCAATCAATTGAACAATGAAATATGGGCCAGATTCGCATCCTTGTTTTTAGAAATTGAAGAAACTACATCGGACAAAAAGAAAAAAAAATACTTTATAGCTTAGTTTAAGATATTTATTTTCTTTTTGTTTCTTTCTGTCGCTGTTTTTTAAAATGTATTAAAGTTTCTTCGGATTTCTAACGAGTACTGAACTTATTTCTATAACGGATATGTTTTCTACAGTGTGTCCAAATGTTCAGTTCAAACTCAATGAATTCACTGCTCGCATCTGTTTGATTTATTTGATTTATTTTTATTATAGCATTATCAGTTTGCTTTTCGTTTTTACAGAAACAAAACAACTGTTGCATTTAACATAATCATTTCTAAAGACACACTTTTTGTCTAAGCTCGGCTGTTTTTTAGAATCGTTTAAAAGGCGGGGAATTCCACGCTATTATGTTGTAATAATTTAATCAGTACTCAAAATCAATATTCCAACCAATAACTAAATTAATAAAGACAATTGTGATTTATTCGTCATACAAAATGAACGGAGAGACCGGCATGAATCGATATTTGAGTTGCAAGCATGCACACTGAGAGGAGATACGAGATCAAATAAACCAACAACAATTCACACGGTTGCTTGTAAATTATACTTACAGTAATGTAATATCAAAAGAAAACGCTGGATGTTTTCCCTGCTGGGGGGGGGGAGGGGGGGGGAACAAATAAGCATTGGTTGCTGCCGACAATGCTGTTCTTAAACTTGGGTTTTAGCGCCCTCTGGAGGATATCTAATACAACTGCAGTGTGGTTTCTGAGCTGTCGTCTAAAAGGTGAAATGGTCTGTTCCATTGACGGCATGCATGCATAATGCACACAGCAGAATGAAGGGGGTACATTTAAGTGTGAAAATCATCTTACCGCAGCGGGGGATGCAACAATGCATGTGATCGTATATTTACGTTTAACAGAAACAGATCTTTAATCATTCCGTTATTTTTGTCTGCTTGAATTCTCTGAGTTAAAAAAAAAAAAAAAAAAAAAAAGTGAAATCAAAGAGTGGTCCTTCTGAAAGCCTACACAAAAAGATGTAGGAAAAGTCAAACGTTTATGAATCTTAACAGATAAATCCAATAATAATTACATAAGCACGAAATGAAATTAAATATTGACCGAGAGTTCTACTGCAAACATCTTTATTTATGATAGCCGGTGTAGCTCACAATATTTTAAAAGCAGGCCTACACTGAATGCACTTGGCCGGTATACCTAAATAATCACCGAGCATATAATGCATTTTGACCTATATGGGCTATACGACAACATGCCCCCCCCCCCCGGTAAAAAACGACGTGTCAGGCGGCAACAATTAAGCTCAACTTTAAAATATTTTGCCGATTGTGTTTGTAAGCGTATGCGTAGGCTTTTTAACACTACCCAGTCTAGAGGCGCTGACACGCTTTCTCAAATCGCATATCCGTGCCGTGAGGAAGTTTACAGTTTGATACAAACAAAACCATAATAGTATCTTATTTTTATATTAATATCACACTTAGCAGCGGCTGTATAAGAAGCGGGCTCGTGTGAAATGCATGCATATCTCAAAAAGAAAAAGTAGCAAAACTAGTATTGTGTCTTGCACGATTCCCTGTATCGCGTTCAATGTTTGTGTTAAACTTACCCCCCCCCCCCCCCCCCAAAAAAAAATGATAAAAGAACATTTTTGTTATTTAATATTGAAACTATGCATTTTTAAAATAATATTGCAACGATGCTTTTTTTGCGATCATCAACATAAATGACCCAAGAATTAATTGGTAAATATGTATTTCTCTATTTCATGTTTTATTAAATGTCATTTTGTATTTTGTGGAAATTGGATTTTGCACCTGCGGTTTGTGTGTGTGTGTGTGTTCAAAGAAACTAAATCGTGAAATCAAAAAGGCAATAAAAATAAAATTTAAAAAAAAAAACAGAAATCACACACTTCTCTGAAATCCTTATGTTTTTTTTTTTTGTTTTAATTAAATTAAAGCTCGATTTGTAGTATAGGCCTGAATCACTCTCTTTGTGAAATAGGATTTTTTATCCGCATGCATGATTTAAGTGAAATTCATTCAGTTAATCTCTTTTCTAGATGGTATTGTGGCTGCATAAAGAAAATGGCTTTGCTTTTCGACCCCCCCAAATATTCAAAGAAAACATGAACAACATTCACGCCCTATACCTGCTTGTGAGGAAGCAATACACAGTCTGCAAACACGCTTATATACGTAACAAACATAGACACGAAGGTCATATATTGTATTTGTGTTCCTTATTCACAATACTGCAGCAATTATATATACATATATAAACACACACACACACACATTTATATATCGGAGTGTGCTGCATGTTATTGAATTCGTTTCTATGACAGGATGATATTCTATTGTTTTGGTGTTGCTGTTTGTCAAATGTTGAGATGCATGTTTCTGGTTTGGTTATTAACATAAACATCGCATAGAGCATGGCATTATATATGTGAATTTGTTTATGCAGAACAAAAAAAAAGTAGCTTAAATCTAGAAATAAAACGAACGGTTTATTTCTTATGTCTCGCTTGTTGTAGCCCTTCGTGTTTTGTAAGCGAGCAAAACTCTCCCCGAGAAACACATTAACGAATTACAGCAACTCTGGGAAATTGGACGCGGCGTTTCGTTTTGTAAGCTCCTCGCTATTAAAATTGTGTCTTACAGTAAAAGGAAAAAAAGAAAGACAGAAACCCGCCTGGATGATAAAGGGAAATAAAGCAGTCAGTGAAATTGTTGTAAATTATATTCAGCCCAGGTCCATTTGATATGAGTGCTGTTGAAAAGCTCTTCTGTGGCTTAAGAAGAATGGATCTCCTTGAGATGTTCTGGAGACAATGCTTTTAAATCATAAATTAAACATATAAGCATAAACCATGCATGTGCTTGAATCCGTGCTTCGTATCGTACAGTATGACCATGGCTATCTTTTTATTATCTATTGCAAGTAATCTACAAAATGTGTCTCCGTATGTATTTTCCTTTATATTGTTGTCTCTATCATATAAATGAACCCTCCCATGCATGTCTCAGTGCTGTACCCATAATGAACAAGATCAATTCATATGAGATCCTCTTTTCGTGCAAAAGAACACATACGTGTTACTGTATCTCTAAAGCAATTCCATGTAACTATAATTAGGTTGTAAAGTCGCAGCATATTTAATATTAAAAGCGGCACTGCAGGGGGCGGAGCCTGCGGAGGACCGGCTGTCTGATTCGGCAGCTCGCAGGAAGTAGCCCCCGAACGTTGTTCTGTTTGAAAAGTCAATTGAGAAGGACTCTTTTGCCTTCGCCAAAATATGTCCCTGCAATGTCATGCTCCGAAAGACCCGTTTTCAGCTCGTTTTCGGTTCACTCTTTAATAAGTGGAGGTGCTAAGGGGCCACCCTGCACCGCCAGTCAACCGGCAGGTTTTGTCCAAGACTACCGTGTCCAAAATTATTGGGGATCAGTGCCAAGTCCAACCAAAGCGGGGGAAATGAATCATCACCACCACCTCCAGCAGCAGCAGCAGCAGCACGACGTGGGGTTGCCTGCGCGCCAGTTCCTCCAGGGGATGGTGAACTGGGCAGAGCACCCCCATGCCAGCCGCGGACAGCAGCTCGGTCCTTGCCCCTACACCAACTCTAACGGAAAAGACGAGTCCTCCTATTTCTTTTTTGACACAGACAAACCTTCAAAACCTTTGCCAGACGTTTCCGCCTTTACGAGGCTAATGTCAGAGATGGGCTCCCTGAGCAGCGCCAGCGAACCAATTCAAGGCTGCTTCCGTCCAGACCAGTCCTACACTGCCGTCAAACCCGTCGAATACACCCAGCACCACATACCTCCCGCTGCCCACTCGCTCTCGTCAAACTCTGTGGCGGTCACTCGGCTGTTTAGTTTAAGCTACCCAGAGCCACAGCAGCTGTGCACAGATTCTGATAAACGGGACAGCGACGACCTGTCTGTTTGTGATTCTGTCCGTCTACCTCAGAAAACCAATAACAATAACAACACGAAGAAGCAGGAAGCCGAGGGACATTTACTGCAACAGGAGCCCCCTTCACAGTTTCCTGAAGACGACAAAACTCTTGGCCAGGATACGCAAGGTGGGTAAATCTAAAGACCAAAGAAAGATAAAGCAGCAGTGGTAATAACGACAGGAAAACAGGGCCGCTTTCAGCTGAAACAAGGTGATTTTACAAAGGCTATAAAGGAAGGGTAGGGAGGAACAAAAAAGGATTCCTGGGTACAAAATGAATTTATTGCTCTATAGCGCTCTCTCTATAGAGCTCCCTTTACTGCTCTGTTCACAAGATCAAAACAACGGATGGCCCTATTGTCAACTGTTAGTTTCGGGCATTAGATTGTACTTTGCACAATTCACTTTGCTAGCGTTTCCTTTTTTCATTTCGTTAACAAAGGAAAGGGCGAATACATACACACACACACACACACACACACACACACACACACACACACACACACACACACACACACACACAATCATATATATAATAATATATATATATATGCCTACCGGATAAGCATATACAAACGTAGTATATAATATAGGCGATCAACAATATATATTGTTATATATATAATTATAAATTAGAGGGGCGACAACAATAGTATATGACTGAGATATTGATAGAGGATTGTTATATTGATAGAGGAGCACCTTTTATTTAAATGTAGAAACAATAATCGAGTTATATATTTCATTTTATTCTCTAACAATAAGTGTTTAAATTATTATGTGAATGAAAATGGCCCTGTATATTTAATTGAAATGTGAGGTATTTCATTATTGTACGCTGTACTAGCCTACTATTAGGAGGAACAGCTAGCCAGCCAATCAATACAATAATTGAAAATATTTATGTCCTAAATGCATTTTGCTGTTACCACGATCAAATATGTTTTTTTGAGCATACCTGTAAATAAATCTACTCGAGGAAATTGTTAATTGAATTTACAATTTAACAGGAGAAACTAATGCTGGAGTTTTTCTAAAGGAAATGGTGGTCATTTATATTGGTCTGTTTAAGCAAAGTGGTCAACTTTACATTCTTTTTTTCTGAATGATGTACACGTATTGTTTACTACCGTGGGCTGCAGACAACGTCCATCGGACACAGAGGCAGCTAATAAACACGAGGCACACAGTAATACTGTATAGAGAGCGTAACGAACACACTTCCCAACAAGAACCACAGATCACTGCAGCCTCAAATCGCGCTGATACTGTGCCTTTTAGCGCATTACTGACGTAGAATTAGAAAATGTTTGGGAAAAAAAACAACAACAAAAAAAAAAAAAAACAGATCCGTTATTATGCATCTTATTTACATTACAGTCGAACACGTCTTGCATTTTGGCATGCCTGTTTAAAACAAGCACTGCAACATTACGCCAAAGATATCCAAATACTAGGTGAAGGACGCAATAAAATAGCTTAGATTAATAGCTTTTCAAGGGAAAACAAAATCAAGTTTACATATTTCAGCTGAATATACTGAACACACTTGAACGTGCTGTTGAACTGCTTTGGTTTATCCCTAATAAACGCACGCTATTTAAAACGGAATGCTGGAAGAAGGAGATGCACAGGGCCTCTGAGACAGAAAACAAACTCGGTCTATTTGACAGCTGGTTGTAGATATAGAGAAATACGACATGCAACAGATCTCTCATTCACAGCATATCTATACTATGTATTATTTTTCACTCATAATATACCTATACTATATATTATTAGAATAGCCTATATTATGTCTCACTTGTGATATACCTTTACTATATATTATTATAATGTATTTATGGTATACCTATACTATATATTAGAATATATCATCCCTCACTTGTAATATACCAATACTATATATTATTATAATGTATTATTTTTCCATTGGCAGAGCACACGGGGGGTGAAAATGCAACAAGCAGCTGGCTGACAGCAAAGGCTGGAAGGAAAAAGAGAAGCCCTTACAGCAAACACCAGACCCTGGAGCTGGAGAAGGAGTTCCTGTTCAACATGTACCTGACTCGAGAGCGCCGCCTAGAGATCAGCCGCGGCGTCGACCTCACAGACAGGCAGGTCAAAATCTGGTTCCAGAACCGCAGGATGAAACTGAAAAAGATGAGCCGGGAGCACAGGGTCCGAGATCGGACCGTACACTTCCCATATGAGTCCAGTGGAATCTGAAACACGAATTGAAGCGAACACGCAACCAGACAAACAGACACTTTCTAGATAAATACAGACCCGTGTATGATTCATTCGCAGACTTTCTATAAACACATGTAGAGACGTGGTACCAAAAGAAGGGTTCTCTTGTGCAAGCTGTAGGAAAGTGATTCCCACGGGAGGACAAAGAAACTGAAAATAACATTTGCATGAAGATATGTTTACTTCTCACGTCGAACACGGTTCGCGTTTTGTCCTATATTCTGAACAGTCTAAACGATGATAATATTCCATGTATTTTTGTATAGGTTCTGTTCGTTCCAAGTAATTATGTTATTATTCTCTTCGCTCTAATATATATATATCTATATATAATATATATATATCTATATATTATATATTATATATACAAATAACATAAACCGAGGACGGACGGAGCACCTCATGTCCCCATGTATTATATATGAAACTAAAGTGTTACCATTATTATTTTGGTTTTATTTAAACAATATTTCTCGAAACGGTAACAGGGAATTTTTTCTCGTTACTCCAAGAATGACTTCTATATAAAACACACAACGCAAGTACAAGAAACCACTACTGATAGATTTTTTTCCAGAGTTAGTTTTTTGTACTAAAATGCGTATATAATTTGAAATTAACATACTTTCCTATTAAATATGAAAATATATACATCACAACGATCTGGCTGGAAATTACCATACAACCAAACACTGTTCGTCTTCTATGGTTGAAATACTGTGCCGTCCGTGTTTGGTTGTTTTCTGCGCATTTATGCACACGCAAATACTTGTTTATTGTTAATTGACGCAGAATAAGACACAGCTGTGTTTAAAAGACAACTTTATATAACACGTCTTAAATAAGACTGGTCAATCGTAAACTACCGATAATTAGACCAAAATTATTCCTTCGGGGAGAAAGAAAAAAAGTATGGTCGCTTTTTAGAACTATTTATGTCCACGATACTATTCTTTAAAATGCTAAATTGAAAAAGTGCAAAACCTTTTTTTTTTTTTTTGTAAATTATATCGTGTCTTTTGTGCAGTATTATAACAATTTTCGGATTAGAATAGAAGAGTCTTGTAATCAGATCAATGGTTTCAATGTGCACGGTATTTCACTTTTTTTTCCTCTTTGCATTAACGGTTAATAGCCTCGGTAGATTTTTCTATTTCTTATCGGCATGATGCTGTGTACTGTGTAAATGTCTGAAGCGGGATTGTTAAGATTTATTGTGAATGTTGTTTCCCCCCAAAATTATTGATTCTGCTACAGAACAAAGTTTCAAACTGCGATGCACAATAAAACAAATCGGACTGCCGTGTTTATTTATACTCCCTTGTTAATTTGCTAACTTAACTATATGAACGTCTAGAATTCCGAGTTCATATTATGTAAAATTGCAATTTCTTTGGAAAAAGCTTACAGGATGTCAAGTTTTACGTTTTTGGTGTACATGTTGTTCTTGCCGACGTTGAGTAGATTATGACTGGGGGGGAGGAGCTGTGGAATAAAAAAAAAATATGAAACTTAAAATATTTATTAGCTGTAATTCCAAAGACACTAAACAGTTTGTTTGTATGTAGTGTTGCAAAATACATTTGTTATTTGTTAAAAAAAAAAAAATCCAAATGGAGTTGCAATAAAGTCGTTATTTGATCTCGGTCTCGTCTTTTTTTATATAGGTCGCAATCGATGGGTAGCTCACCTATACCTCGTGATCTACCGTATAAAGAGCGTTCGAAGTTCAAAAACAAGGCTAAAGTTTATTGAATTTCCGGTTCAATGCATTTATACACGACCCCATCCAATCCTTTAGACAGTCTCTGGGAGG
>NC_054545.1:43663138-43678138 GCF_017654505.1 Polyodon spathula
CACGTGCACGTTTTTTATATATATATATATATATATATATATATATATATATATATATATATATATATATATATATATATATACACATTTGAAATAAAGAAACAGTGAACTTGTATATGTGTTCCACTCTTATAGTTACTAAACGGATATCTCTCACATTACTGGAATGATCCACTCTCCTTGAAATATTATACTGCGCATCTCCTTCTTAAGTTATTCCAGATGACGAAATGGAAATATAGCCACAACTGTAGAGCAAGTCTCAAGTAAAATGGTTGCTCTGTCAGGCGATGTCGAGTTGGATCCCCGTATCCGGACAAAACCCTGCAGACACTCGGAGACGCCAAGCAATCCCCAACGTTGAAACATTTCACAAGTATTGTTGTAGCATCCCGACCAAATCTACGGGCTTTCGGGGTGTGTTCCTTTTCACATATATCTATATATATATATATATATATATATATATATATATATATGTATATATATATATATATATATATATATATATATATATATATATATATATATATATATATATATATATATATATATATATATATATATATAATATTATATATATATATATATATATATATATATATATAGTGAATATATCACTTTTGGGGGGAAAGGAATACAAATCGTCGCTATATACATGTATAACAAGGCAACATTTACGCACAGTTGTGGGGTGTCAGTTTTGTTAAAATTACGTGTAAGGGGACGCTATCCCTTTTACCATTTACAGCCTACACCACAGGCTGTATATCAAACCAATAAAAATCAAAGCAGTTTGATGTAGATTTTTATTATGGTATTTAACTACCAAAAAGTTATAAGTAGTTTCTTCCATAAATACAGAGGGGAAGCCATGAAGCAGTGTTTTACGCGCTTGTAAAGAAAGGGAAATTACAGTTAATTTTCTAATAAAGCAGAATTTTATATGATTATTTTTTTTACCTTACGCATAAGAGAAGCTTATGTGTTTTCATAATCTTATTTCTTATTTTTTTCCAGTAGTCATTTTTTTTAAAAGGGAGAGTCTAAGAAACTAGAATAGGTGATAGATCCCATATTAATGTTTAAAGGGTTTTAAAAAAAATAGCACCGAGAGCTTTATTAATTTGCAAGCTTTACATTTCTGATATATGTATCCACATGGAGCATACATACACAAGTAAATAACTGTTTGTGGTTGGGTTATTGATACAATAGTTAATGCATAGTCACAGCTATTCTGATTTTTTTAAAAGTGTATTCTGTTAAATTTCTAGGGCATGTCTTGTGTTGCATATTATTAAATAAGCAAGCGAGTTGTTCGCGACATGGAGGGGACAGTATTCCTTGCTGCCCCTGGCGGATTGATTTACGCCTCATTGACGCTTTATCAGACACACAGAACAACTCCGACCAATCACTTCGCTGGGAGCTCACAACACAGCAGCCCAGCTGTACTTTGTTGGCTCCGAAGTTGAGAAAGGCTGGTGTACAAATCTAGTAACTGTCCTATATTTTCCCCCCTTCTATGAAGCGTGGGTTGTATGATGTCTGAGAATGTCCATTTCTGGAGCTCTTAGCAATTACTATGTGGATTCAATCATAAGTCACGAAAGCGAAGATGCGACCTCAGCCAAATTCTCCAGCGGACACTATGCGAGTTCTAGACCCCCTGGACTTCCTGAGCATATAGAATTTCCTTCGTGTAGCTTTCAGCCGAAACCTCCGGTTTTTAGCTCATCTTGGAATCCCTTTAATCCGCATTCGTCGACCGGCTTGTCTGCCGTCTACCATCCATACCTCCCATCTCAGAATGTCCCGTCTCCGGATAGCAGGTACCTGCGGACTTGGCTCGATGCAGTCCCAAGGACAGACCCTCTGCCCGGGCAGGGACAGGTCAAAGTAGAGCCGCTATTTGGACACCTCGGAGAGACCCAGAAAATCGGAGGACAGGAGTACAGTTTGGAGTCGTCCGCTGGAAGGGACGTTAATTCCAATCAAGGCCCCGGCTTCGATGACAATAAGGACATTTGCGAGGCTAGCGAAGACAAAGACAAAGCAGATCAAAGTAAGTTATAAAACGAGGAAGTAAAGAATGTGTAAAGCGTTTAAAGAGAGCCATAAACCGAGAACAAAGCAGAGGAAGCTATGAAAACGCACGCACACACACACACACACACACACACACACACACACACACACACACACACACACACACACACACACACACACACACACACAACGCAGTTTCTGAAGCCGATGCTGTATTATTGCTATATCTTAAAAGCCAGAACGCAATGAACTATATGAATAATGTAAAAGGACTGCAGCAGTGTGTTCTGCATGGGTAATGTATGTTCCACTGATTCAATTGAATACAAGTGAATTGATCCTTAGATCATATGTTTGCTTTACATTTTCTAGATCAATATACTTTAACATTGGGGGTTGATGTAATGTATCACAACATTGCTACTACCATTACAAGCTTACAAATGTATTGCTATTTACCTACGATGTTTGAATTGGGTCAAACGTGACATGCTTAGAAGAGATTTATTTTATTTCTTAAAACCGTGTGTTATTTTTTTTTTCCAAACCGCTAAATTACGGGCTTTCCAAAAACATCATTTAGACATTAATTCCTGGACTCAGCCCAGGGTTTTTCAGATGCATACCCAAATGTGATGGAAAATCGCAGACCTCTTCATGGAACCGCTAAGCTGACATGGAGCGTACTTGATCGGAATCCTGGCAATAATTGACAATAGTTCAGCCAGAATACGAGTTACGTTTACACTTCACTTATATTCTCCAGATTTATATATGTATGTGTGTGTGTGTGTGTGTGTGTGTGTGTGTGTGTGTGTGTGTGTGTGTGTATATATATATATATATTCTATATATATATGATATTATATATATATATAAGATCTACAGGTCCTGTGTGTGTGTGTGTGTGTGTGTGTGTGTGTGTGTGTTTGTTTTTTGCCCTAATCGACACTGAGCAACAAAAATCCACCATCGTGTTGCACTGAGCGACTCTCCAGAACAAACTGCTGGCTTAATGCAATAAAACTGGCAATGGCATCCCCCTACCCCCCTTTATACTCGCAAGGTCCCATAAGTGAAAAAAAAAACCTTCTTGCCCCTGAACTGTAAGTTTTAAGGGGAACGTGCATCCCCATTAAAACAACGGTATGTGTGCGCTCCATGTGAAATAGGTTTTCTGATCAGAGAAATCATACATAACGTCATCTTAATTCGAACTGTGTATGACCATGGGCGAGAGGGAGAGAGAGAGAGAGAGAGAGAGAGAGAGAGAGAGAGAGAGAGAGAGAGAGAGAGAGAGAGAGAGAGAGAGAGAGAGATTTTTAAGAAGGTATCTGTAGCTCTTATCAGTGTAATTGCCTTGGACCGGAATACGGTGTGCGAGCAATGTGCACATTTAAAAAAGAGTCATGTATAGCTGTACCATGATCTTGGAAAACTAAGATTGCTATTATTATTATTATTATTATTATTATTATTATTATTATTATTATTATTATTATTATTATTATTTCCAATTAATGTCCTTGGAAATTAGAATTATTGTACTACAAGGGTCACATTTTCTTAGACAGAAATAAGCACAAGAGTAAAAGTTGCATCGTGCAAGAGCATATCCTATAGGCTCCATATATATATATATAGATAGAGAGAGAGAGAGAGAGAGAGAGAGGGAGAGGGAGAGGGAGAGGGAGAGGGAGGGGGGAGGGGAGAGGGAGAGGGGAGAGGGAGAGGGAGAGAGGGAGAGAGAGGGAGAGGGAGAGAGAGAGAGAGAGAGAGAGTAATTTCTCTTAGACTCTTTGATCAATTCTATAATGCGTTTGAAGGGGAGATGGCAGTAATTTCTTTGTACTATTGAAACAAGACATGCAACATAGGCAAAATAACTTGATAAATAAAATATGGACACTTAAAATGTAAATCATAACATTAGAAAAAACAGAAATAGATGCAATCATATTCATATTTTAAGGGGTTTTGTAGGGGGGCTCTTTAAACCTGCCCTTGTTTATTTATTTTTTATAATCACCCTGCAACCTGCATTAATAAAGCGTTTTAATAAAAACGACCTAGGCATGGTTTCAAGTTGTTTTTTTGTGCTTGTTTTTTGTAATCTGTGTACCGTTGCCTTTTGCAGCTCAATGTAACCCAATATACTACTTTATTCCATGTGTGTGCTCAATTCTGCAAAGAGCAGCGATTATTAATTCATATTGCATTCATCCTGCTAGGCGACCCTTCGGCGAACTGGCTGCACGCCCGCTCCTCTCGGAAGAAAAGGTGCCCTTATTCCAAGTACCAGACCCTGGAACTGGAGAAGGAGTTTTTATTCAACATGTACCTCACCCGGGACCGGCGACACGAGGTGGCCAGGCAGCTGAACTTGACTGAAAGACAGGTCAAAATCTGGTTCCAGAACCGGAGGATGAAAATGAAGAAAATGAACAAGGAGCACCCGAAAGAGTAGGACGGGAAAAGACGGAACCCCCCGATGGATCGATACAGCAGCTGTCTTTGTTTGAGACAGTTTATTTTTTGTTACCCCTCCCCCAAAATATAATGTAATACAAATGTGTCCTGCTTAGATATACATATTCCTGTAGTTTTCCTGTGAGAGAAAACAAATATATAGCTTTAAGATATTCCTACAGATTTTTATTTTTTTTTTAGTATAGAGGCATTCCATTGCTTTTGCATTGTTTTATTTTAGTATTGTAAAATGGCTGTCTCAAATAATGTTCGCTAGGTTTGCATATACAGCACAATTAGACTAGCTAGGACAGTCACATCTGAAGAAAGAACGGTTAGCCGTGTTAAATAACACATTAAAGATAGTCTTTACTATTAGTTACTTGTGTAGAAAAGGAATCCGATTAAAACGGCCTCGTTTGCACGCTTAGAGTCTTTGGCAATTTGTAACATAAACAACTAAATTAATATCAGTACATTTCAAGTTAATTAACGAATGCAATAATAATAATAATAATAATAATAATAATAATAATAATAATAATAATAATAATAATAATAATAATAATAATAATATATATGATTTTAAAATACTTTTGGTATGCCGGAAACATAGAATACTATGCATACAAATAATAGAGACTAAATAGGATTTTCTCCAATGACTAATTACCCTGTATATTTTGTAGCAGCTCATCTTGACAATTGCAACATTGTAAATCAAAAGCAAACCATGACTGAGGGATTTTTGTTCGTGTTATTGATGGGGGAAGCAGGAATGTTAAGGGCAAAATACAAAACTTTCCCCTCTAGTAGTATAGAGAGTGATCAGTACTTGTGAATTAATAAAATTGCCCAGGGTTTAAAGGTGTATACTTTCTCATCACTATTCACACGGTGCATATAGTGCTTTAACACCTTAGAGCTCCGGAGCATGTAAACACGACTGAAGGGAAACTCATAGGAGCCGACCTAATGCATGCAACGCAATTGATCGTATTTATTCTAAATGAGTACGTTCTGATAGAACTTCGGATACCAAGCATTCTCTTTTGTACGCTTTGATGTTTTGTCACGAGAAGGAAGGTTATACTTGAAGGACAGCGTAGGATAACGTGTTTGAAAATTTGGCATCACATTTAAACCCTGTTCACATTTCCCATTAAGATGAACTATATAGATTTTTCTAGATTATATGCTATCTTAAAATATAGCAGAGAGACCTTGGTCATTTGTTGATTTCCTTGCGTGTCGTTGGGGTTGATGTATTAGAGTGTGTGCCGCTATTTTTTTTTTTTCATTGGTGTCAGAATGTTGCTGTATTTCCACGTTTTCTTTTAGCGGTTTATCTTTAGCGTAATGAGGACACCTTTAGCTGAACTAGCCTTCTTTATTGTTATCACTTTATTTCATGGTCTGCATGAAGGAAAACGGTCTCCTTCTGGGGTCGGATTACCGAGCATGCCATGCCACAAAGGGACCCGAATACACTTAAATGACAGTATTATCAACGCGTCGAAGTCCTGGGCCACATCTCTGCTATCATCTGTGCTGTTCTATGTTGTTGTTTTTTTAGGTTTATTTTTTTAATTTGTTTTTTTTTTTTATCATGTTCGTGATTGTTTTGTTGGTTTTGTATTGTTACCTTACTTCGAGTTAATGCAGCTAAAATGTGGATTCACAGTAAACTGTTTACATGAAGACGCACAGACTTCTGAAGTCTTTTTCTTCTATTTATAAATAATTAATAATACTAATAATAATAATAATATATATATACTATAATATATATAATCATATCGAATATAATATATTATAGTATAATTATTCTTATTTCATGGTACTGGAGGATCAATAATAGAAATAATAATAACAATAATAATCGCTTCACACAATTTAAAAGGCTTAAACAAGTTGTCTTTCGCGCGCACACACACACACACACACACACACACACACACACACACACACACACACACACACACACACACACACACACACACACACACACACACACACACACACACACACACACACACACACACACACACACACACACACACACACACTCACACACACACACTCACACACACACACACATATCGCTGCATGAAATGTTCTTCCTCAACATTCCACTTTTTGCAGCAGTTATGAAAAGAACACTCCCAGTGTTCTAGAATCACACCGAGCTCTAATTAAAAAAAGAAAGTCGCTGCTGTTGCAATGGCGTTCCAAACCCACTCGAATGAGGCAGACGTTCTGCTGGAGTTCAGCTCGCCAACAGAAGGAAACTGTTGCCTAAGCTCATTTTTGTGCCAATATAATCAGGGTCATGTGTCTTACATATGTGATAATGTGCTGGAAACTTCAGATCTGAAATTACAGAGTAAATAAAACAAGATGAACTTCCCACTGAGAATCTATATTTTCACTTAGAATGTCCCATCCCATGCAAAAATGAATGAACACATTGCTCTCTCTCTCTCTCTCTCTCTCTCTCTCTCTCTCTCTCTCTCTCTCTCTCTCTCTCTCTCTCTCTCTCTCTCTCTCTCTTTATTAATAATAATAATAATAATAATAATAATAATAATAATAATAATAATAATAATAATAATAAAAACATTACATCAGATTATTTCTTTTTTGGGGTTAAATAAGGAACACACCCGTGATTATCAAAGTCCCTATGCTTATTATACTTTAACACTTCTGTACAAAAAATAACATAAATAAAAATACAATACAATAAGAGAAGATTCTATTTTGTAGACACATTTAAGACCCCTCGATTTTGTTTAACAGCTCGTTTATATACACTTGAGTCACAAACCTGAACTCCTTATAGTGTAAGATACACGCCTCACATTCCATCTGCTGAAAACCTTCTTCGAGAAGCAAAGTTGTTCTGTGGGCCTTTGGAAACAATTATTCTTAAGAGGCCAAGCAGTCTCGCAGGACTTACTGTAACAAGCTACCGATAAACTCTGCGACTTTAACACACTGACATCTTACTATGTAATGTATTCTACACCCCGAAATATAATAATAATAAAACATTTACAAAGACTATTGACCGGTATAAAAATTAACCTTTATAAAAATGGCCCCTATCTATCTATCTATCTATCTATCTATCTATCTATCTATCTATCTATCATCTTATCATTTTTAGAATGCTTGTATTAACACGGGTTAGACTGGATTTTAATTTATATAAAGCAATGCCTAATACAGCAGTGTTTGAGGAAGCCTGGTGTGTAGACAGTGTGTTGTGTGCTGTTAAGGATGGTGATCTGGAGGAGTATCTGTGATGTGACTTTTTATGTGTCCACAGTATTTTATGTATTTTTTTTTTTATCAATCAAAATAAATAGTTACAGTAACAGTAAAGGTGCACGAAATACAATATAAATACTAAAATATTTAGCATATCTATTTACATAATGGTACATTTTTACATAGGCCTCTAGTAAAAGACGAGCGAGAAAGAGAGAGAGAGAGAGAGAGAGAGAGAGAGAGAGAGAGAGAGAGAGAGAGAGAGAGAGAGAGAGAAATAATTTCTATTTATCTTTTTTCAGCAAAATTTTAGGGAAAATCAACAAAAGAAAGGATGCTGCCCCTTGCAGGGGAGGAGGGGTGGAAAGTCGACTCATAAAAAGAGAAAGAAAATGTAACGCGCTGTGCCTCAATAAAAGAATATGACAGCAATAAAACTTTATTGGGTATACATTTCTGAAGGTTAAGAACTAAACGGCTGTAAAGCAAACACGACAACTGGAAAACTTGCAAGACATACCAAACGAGATCCTCCCGGACAGACAGAGCGCATTAGGCTGAGTAGGTACACTGTACAGAGGTTTGGTGTATTTTGCTTTATTTATTTGTTCAGCATGTAGATTCGGTGATCTTTTAGAGTAGGTGTGGCGGTCGTGTATTTCACGTACAGGCTACAGGAGCCCAGATGCCAATAAGTCTAATGGCTGCGATGTATTTTCCTTTGTTCTGTTTTCGGGCTATCCCAGACTGCCAGAAATTGGGCCATAAAACCGTACAAAAAGGTTCGGCGAGACGTCTGTGGGGTGGGGGGGTCTGTTTACAACCCTGCAAACAGACCTGGCTCTCCATTCGACAGTAGGAAGCTCAATTTTTTAGTCTCGGAATTGAAACAATGGCGTCCCCCCCCCCCCTAAACGACTCATTTTCTTTTCTTTTCATTTCCTCTCTAGTTTAGTGACCATTGGACAAAGTCCAGTCCCTGTAGCTAGTATCACACACCTATTGTTTTATTAGAACATTGATCACAATCGACGGCGCACTGATAGATCGGAAATCCCATTGGCATTCTTCGTTCTTTATTTTTTTTTAAAAGAGCGAAGTTAAAAACAAAGCATCGTGTCGTCTTAGATGAGTCTATCTTTAATTGTATTTATATGTATTTTCTACGCCGAATGGTGCAATGATTTCTTCTCTCTCTCTCTCTCTCTCTCTCTCTCTGCCATTGTTTATTTGTTAACCATTTAGAATACCTACCTTAATGTTTAGCTTACAAGTTAATACACACTATACGAATACACGTGAACTGGTGTTCAAAGCACACGAGGAGCTATCAGCGTCCACATTTCCAAGATAAAGGATTGTGTGATGTATGCATACCGTGGTTTATGATTTTGTAAATCAGCCAATTTCGTCGAGGTATATGCAATCTCGATATGCTATTCATTCATTTAAAAGCAACACAATTTTCGAAATTTTCAGCAATAAAAGTATGTTAGCTTGATTTCAGAGATTTCAGGCCTATGACGTCAGGTGCTGGCAGTAAACAAGCATGTAGTTTCAAACACTTTCCACAAGATGGCGATATTGCTCCACCGAAATGAACTCATTTTGCTATGTTTGCCGGAAGTCTGTTGCATGGCTGAGACCCCGTTTCATACGGGAAAAACTACTTCAAAGTCACTCATTGCATATATAACAAGTAGATTAGGAAGAAATGTAATGCGATGTATAATCACTTCCTCAATATTCTTTACTCATGTAAGCAAAACAACTAATCCGTTTTACATTATTATTATTATTATTATTATTATTATTATTATTATTATTATTATTATTATTATTATTATTATTATTTATTATTATTTATATTATACAAATGTGTTTTTTATATTATATTATATGCTTCTTCATTATTAACACGATTTGGGGTATTATGCACACTCGAGAGTTATTTTGTGTATTTTTTTTCAATTGCTTATTTGCAAGGAGACGATCAGCTATTATGATTATTTTTGGGTATTTCAGAGGCTGAAACGCTGAGGTTTTAGTGCTGTCTAAACATTATGTGTATTCTGTAATATTCTCAAATGCGAGCGAGTAGTGTGTGGGTGTACAATGGATCTAACTGTATAGTTTTATTGTGCTTAGTATCGATGTTTCCTATTCTGCCGTTGAGATGAGGTTAAATAAATAGCCATGCATTATATTGCTCGAATCTATAATAACAAGCTCGCCTAGTCTAACCTATGTTTTCAAATCTATTATTGATAATCAGTATAATATTTTTTGTTCAAGACATATAAATAACAGTTACAATTTGTGTAACTCACTTAATATTAACTAATTCATTAAAATAAACTTTTCCTTAATGATATTCACATTTATTTGTAAAACTTAATCTTATGGAACGTATTTTTTGAAGTTGTGGCATTTCTGAATCTGTTTTCAATCAGTGCTTTGTGTTCGCTATAAACTAAACTATGTAATACATGTATCATTGGTGACATTATTAAAAGATACGTTGTTTCCCCATATTCCACAAAGAGCCGATTTGAATAAGTTTTTTTTTTTTACCTACTGAAATATTACAATTGAAAAAAAAATCCACTTACATTTACAAATCATTGATACACACGAATAATCCGCAGGGTAAATAATCTAGTCGTACCTGCAGTCTATTGCAGTGTCAGTGTTATCAGTAAATAACAATTCATAACGAACCTATGGGTCTGGAAAAGAATGAATATTTCTGTATCTAAACAGATTGCTACCCCCCAGAAAACCATTGAACACAGAAAACGTAAACGAGTTTCAAAACAATTTTATTAATGAATATTTAGATATGCAGGTTTAAAAGGGGGAAAAAAAACAAGAAAAAGGAAAGATGCGTTACATTGATCAAACGTAAAACACAACGAGAACAAGGAAATACAGACAGACAAAATACTAATAAACACATACTGTATTATACTGATTTACAACACAGCTGTCGTTTCGATGTTTTTCAGATTGAACACATTTCCCATTTCACATGACCGTGCCCCCCCCCCCACACAAAGTGATTTTCCCCAACCTAAATGCATTACCAAAAATAAGATTTAATTTTTTTTTTTATCAGAAATCATCCAAAAGAAAAACAAGTAATTTTCAATACAGTGTATTGCATTGGTCTCTGAAACACACAGATACAAACTTGATTTGAGCCGCACTAACGCAAGGAGTCGAAACATTATATATATAATATAGATATATATTATATATATATATATATATCTAGATATATATATAATATATATATATATATATTGATTAACATTTGGAATCTGACATCTTAATATCAGAGGTTTATATTATAATGTAAATTTAAAACAGCGAACTTCTCTCCTGACAAACTCAAGAAGAAATTTTACGTTCGCTTAATATGCACAACGGTTTTTTGTTTTTTTAAGTTGCCCAATCATAAAACGAAATAAAACCAATTTTTCACAACAGTTTGCGTCATAAACCAGGGAGAAAAAAAAAAAATAACACTAATTACAAGCATAGACACTAATTTACTCTCGCGTTAATGAGAAGAGCTCCCCTAGATGTTCTGTGTGTGTGTGTGTGTGTGTGTTGTGTGTGTGTGTGTGTGTGTGTGTGTGTGTGTGTGTGTGTGTGTTTTGTTGCAGTTTAAGCAATACTAGTCACTTTATCAGAATCATCTCTTAATTATCCTTCTTTTCAAATAAAGGGAAAACGTGGAAAACGCTGACTGCAGAAAAAGAAACAACGTTATGAAACAACGAGGCAAACAGGAAAAGGTTGCTTTAGAGGGGTTCGTTATATATAATATATTATAATATTAGATATATAATATAATATATAATATATACTCTATATATATTGCTTGGGACAAAAAGCAACCTTATATATATATATATACTGCTATACGAAAGTGCCAATACTACAAATGTAAAGAACAATAATAGAAAATTCACATTCCGTTTTTTCATCGTTCCACGTAAACATTTTCAAAAGAAGCAATTTAACTAAAGCACAATCGCTAATGACTTATTTTTATATCAATAATAAAGAGCCCACCGTGCCATACGCCACCTCCCACCCCCATTAAGAGCTGACTGTTAAAATGTTAATGGACAAAAAAGTAATATTGGATTTTCTATAACAAATGCATTGCGGCGAGCGACGCTCGGTATTGAATACACAATAGCACGGGAATTTAATACTGGACGATGGGAAGGGTCGGAGTGTGTAACTCTGGTCGCAGAACTTCCTAAAGGATTTTACAGCTTTTCGTTTTCTCTCTCTATTTTTTTTTTCTTTTTGGCAAGTGCCATAATTGTTGTTTCTGGACCGGACCTGGGCCTTTTACATTTAACAATTTGTAAACATTTCACTGCTTCTGTGTCGCTAATATATCATATGCATATATATATAATATATATATATATATATATATATATATATATATATATATATACACACACACACACACACACACATATACGCACACCCATAATTATATATGATATATATATATTATATATATATATACAAATATAACTATATATATATAAATTTTAACGTTGCTACGAATATAACTAAGCTCCTTTGTTTGAAACACGCTTTAGCCAGCGCCAGCCTGGTTGATAAGTTATTCTAAGATACCAATTACATTTACAAGACCTGCTAAAAAAAAACTGCCCACAATTAATTCGTGTACTATTACAATCTGCAAATATGACCCTGACATTTAAAAAATAGGGGGGGAAAAAACACCTCGTTAGAATTTTAAAATTAACGACTAAGTGTGCATCCTTTTAGTTTGTCTATTACATACTGCCTAAAAATCAATCTTTTTTTTTTTTGGGGGGTGGTGGGGGGCATTGGGGTCCGTATATAGTTGATTTGATGGCAAAGCTTCAGATATGTCATTAACCCAGTTGAAAATTCTTCCCTCCTCTCTTTCGCTGTCCTCTCCCCCCTCTCCTCTCTCTCTCTCTCTCGTACACACACGCACCTCTCCTCTCCCTCTCCCTTTCTCTTTTTCCCCTCTTTTTTATTCTCTCACTCTCTCCATATTCGCATCCACGCAGTTTGTGCGAGCCCGTGTGAAGAGACAGCAAAGCCAATGGGACGAGGGTCTGCTAATCGGTGCTAGTGATCATGAAAAGACACTGCAAAACATGATACAACTCATTTGCGGCGGAGTAAATCACCAAAAAAGTGTTTATGAAGTGGCTCCCCCTTCTTGGAAATGCGATGCGGGAGCTGCTCTTTAAGTGCTGAAGATTTTATGGAAACCGACATGACGAGAGAAGCATGAAAACTAAGAAAACGTTTTTTTTTGTGGTTAAAAACAAAATAGTATATAGAATATATCTATAACTATCTATATAACTATAACAGTACTGGGAACAACAGATTGTTGCTAACACAAAATCTAATAACAGATTGTTGCTAATACACAATCTTAATAATAATAATAATAATAATAATAATAATAATATATATTTTTTATTAGAATAATAATAATATTATTATTCTTAGAATTATAAGTTGTGTATATATATATATATATATATATATATTATATATATATATATATATATATATATATATATATATATATATATAAAACAAAAAAAAAACAAAGATGAGTTCCTATTTTGTCAACTCTCTCTTCTCCAAATATAAAAGTGGAGATTCCTTGCGCCCTAATTATTACGAGTGTGGGTTCGCGCAGGAGCTCGGCGCAAGACCCACTGTAGTCTATGGAACCAGTACCGGGACCGGTTTCCAGCACTCTGCTCAGCTCCAGGATTTTTACCACCCCAGCGCATCGTCTCTCTCCGCTACTCCTTACCAGCAGAACCCCTGCGCCGTGACCTGCCACGGAGAGCCGGGCAATTTCTATGGATACGACGCCCTGCAAAGACAGACCCTCTTCGGCGCCCAGGATTCCGATTTGGTCCAGTACAGCGACTGCAAACTCGCCTCCAACAGCCTCGGAGAAGACGCTGAAGTCACCGAACAGAGCCCGTCTCCCACGCAACTCTTTCCATGGATGAGACCCCAAGGTAAGAGTAAACCTTTTAGGAAGTGCTATCTGAAAAAAAGAAAGAATGAAAGCAAGAAAGCAAGCCGACCAGGAGTCATTTCCGGCGTACGAGGCACAAACAATCGCAATTTTATTGCTTTGTGAGGTCCAAACTTGTGAAATAGTTTATAGTTTAATGACCCTGGTGGAGAGGAAGCGGTCAGTCCCCTGCAAGCTCCCCTTTTCTTTCGTTGACTGCGGTTCCCTGGCTTGTTTCTGTACTTTTGTCAAAGTTTTATTGCCCTTTTTATGGCTTATTACGATGCCCATATGATCTAATGTCATTTTTATTAACACAATGTGGGCTCCGAAAAGATAACAACATGTTTTTATTTTTTTAAAAAGCGTTGCAAATAGTTTGTATTTATTATGTTTTTACTTAAATATTCTGCACAATCTCGTGGGTCTTTCTGCATGTTTTTTTATATCTTAAAGTGGGCGTCCCGTTGTTTGCATATATATATATATCTATATATATATATATATATATATATTATATATATATATATATATATATATATATATATTATGTATATATGTGTGTGTGTGTGTGTGTGTGTGTGTACGTTTGTGTTCCTAGCAGCTGCCGGACGGAGGCGAGGCAGGCAGACGTACAGCCGCTACCAAACGCTGGAACTGGAGAAGGAATTCTTGTTCAACCCGTATCTGACGCGCAAGCGGCGGATTGAGGTATCGCATGCCCTGGGACTGACTGAAAGGCAGGTCAAAATCTGGTTCCAGAACAGGAGAATGAAATGGAAGAAGGAGAACAATAAAGACAAATTCCCCAGTTGCAAATCCGAGCAAGAGGAGATCGAGAAAGAGAAACAAGAAAGGGGCGAGGGCGACGGGGCGGAATCGGAACCCCGCGCCGAGGACAAGGCGAAACAGGAATAGAAGGGAATAAACAAACAAACAAAAAACTATATACAAAAAAATACAACCTTTAATACTTGTTAGTCGTGTAAATGATGGATAAAAACAGTATCAGAAATGGAGATGGACGACATTCTTGAAGAGCCCCATTTTTAGCCACTGTTGTTTGATATAACAGAGCTGTATGAGACAAAATGAAGCATTTTTACTTTGTACTAGATGTT
>NC_054545.1:43683138-43690638 GCF_017654505.1 Polyodon spathula
TTCATCAGCCAGTCTTTTAAACATTTATAAACACGCACTCCCAGCTTCAGATTTCCAGTCGAGCAGGTCACTTGGAAATAGGACGTTTCCCACATCCATCCCCACCCCTCCCCCTTCATACTTGTGAATTAGCCTACAGGAACACATAGCTCCTATTGCTTATTCAACAACTGTGGCTCATACTTTCATCAATAGCCAATATTCTCGGGGTTGTATGCGGCTTAACCAGTCCCGCAGCCTTTAATTAAATACGCACAGGATTTACGTCAGATGATCAATTGGTTTTTGATCTGTAAATATAATGTTTTGCATTCTCATTTAGAAGGGCATACAGTAACGGTTACACGAGCCCTCCAGAATGGACTTGTTATTCAGTCACTGCGGCTAACAGGCAGATTCTTAAACACTAACTAAGGCTTTGGGCGAGGCAGCGTTCGAGTGGAATAGAGCTGAACACTCCAAAAGAAAGCGTTGTCTTACTGAATCACTGAGATGCTCAAACTGCTATTGAGCTGGTTTTGCAGATCGACACATTATGGTTGTTGAGAGCGGTCCATATTTGAGTCAGCTTGCTCGGTAAAATACTCCCGAACATTAAACTGTGACGAGGATACCTCAGCAGGTCTTAACTCACTGCAATTTAATAGCAATCCACACAGCATGGTTTACAGCCAGCGTTTCACATCGACACATGTTTTAATTGCCGACAGCTGTCTCACACATTAACTTTTTATCCAAAATTAGCAAATTCAGAACTCGACGGAAATGAACTGAACTTCGTTCATATATATATATATATATATATATATATATATATATATATATATATATATATATATATATATATATATATATATATAAAATAACTGCGTTTCTTCGTGTCGCCAACCTACCCATCCAATCACCTAACTGAATTTGAGAAATGCTACAGCAACAGATAATGCATTTTAGAGAAATGTGCTTGTGTTGATTCAGTGGTACACACACACACACACACACACACACACACACACACACACACACACACACGCACACCACACACACGCACACACAGAGTTTGTTTGCCCGTCTTGTTATTTTGCAGTTTGACTAGATGACACCTGCCTTATATATTACATATATTACATTTTATAATGTAAATGTTTACTTGTTTTTGGATTGGCATTTATTGGGATTGGGATTAGATTGTAAGTACCAAATAAACCACAACAAGACTGACAGACACTCGCAGACACACAACCACACACTCATACTCACACACGCATATAACAATACATGTGTGCATTGACTTTCATTAAGTGTACAATTCCACCTGAGTCGAATAACCAACACCAAGACACTCGGGTTTAAACTAAATATGTATGCATTAAACGTTTTCTCCTAAACCAAGTAAAAATGAGTCTCATACATTATCTTAACCATCGTAAACTATTGAACTGTATACATTCACACACACACACACACACACACACACACACACACACACACACACACACACACACACACACACGCACACACGCACACACGCAGGCACACGCACACACGCACGCACACACACACACACACGCACACACTCACGCACACACACACGCACACACACACACACTCACACGCACGTCGCGCGTGCGCACACACACACACACACACACACACACACACACACACACACACACACACACACACACACACACACATTCTTTCAGGCAATGCGTTCCAACACTTGCATGTTTTCAACAGTTCATATATTTCTCGGGACATTTCTTTTGATGTTTAAAAACCACAACAAAAAAAGAAGACAGCGCTCATTGCCAGCCCCTGTCCCACCTACACCAACACACACTGTGCATATATTGATTTTATTAAAGTTCATGTGACTCTCTTTATTGATTTGTTTTACATAATGCACACAAAGGTTAGTGCTAATACAGAGTGATAAAGAGTAGCGCGGTGCGTACCCATTGCACCAAACAGCGGCCAGGAAAGCAATGTGTATACATAGAGCAGAAAGACAAATCGCTGTACATGTGTATGAAATTCGATTAAATATGAGTAGAAACACACACACACACACACACACACACACACACACACACACACACACACACACATATATATATATATATATATATTACGCATATGCACTGTAATACTATGTCCTCCACATCGACTGCGGGTACAATTCCGCACTAGTTTTCTGTGTGACCGAACGGGGGTGCACTGCAAATAATACATATTTCACAATTTTTGCATTTCATTTTTAGAATGGTTTAAACTGTTTATGTGAACCCTATGGGGTACCAGAAGCTTAGAAGAAAAAAAAAAACTGCATTTTAAAGAACAGCATTTATAGAAAACGTGGTACAATACACACGCAGTGACCTATTTCTATAAATACAGACACATGTACTGTTATACATGTATTATCGTTACTTTATATTAGATTTGTAGGTATTATATAAACCCGTCACTGCCTTCTATAGTGTAGGCATACCGCGTTACCTATCGATGCTGTTCTTTATCGTGCAACATGAACAGTTGTAATCATTCTAAAAATGTAATTAAAAGAGAAAAAAAACTACCAATTTGTCCACTTTACATTTAATCAATGTAATTGTCGCCCCCTCTCCCTCCCTCCCGCACAGGCACAGACAGGAAGAGGGGTCGCCAGACTTACACACGGTACCAGACCCTGGAGCTGGAGAAGGAGTTCCACTTCAACCGCTACCTGACGCGGCGGCGGCGCATCGAGATCGCCCACTCACTGTGCCTGACCGAGCGACAGATCAAGATCTGGTTCCAGAACCGCCGCATGAAATGGAAGAAGGAAATGAAGGCCGCGGGTCAGAGCCCCTCAACCGAGGACAAGCCTGGGGGAGAAGAGAGGAGGGAGGAGTGAAAGAGAGCAGGCGTCCCTGGTCTGAAACCCCAAAACTCAAAAGAAACCCAAGACTAATTTTTATATATATATATTTGTTATATAATATGTATATATATATATATATCCCGTATATGATTATATATAGGGGGATATATCTATATATATATATTATATATATATCATAATGAAGGAACCGCATTCTCCAGATTTGTATAACACTGAGACTCACTATACTACCTATACTATACTATCCTTATCTGTTTTGTACATTTAGAAAAATGATAAAATGATCATGAAGTCTATCTATTAGTTTAATTCTTTAAAAGTATAAAAGTAAAACAAATAAAAATAATAATCCCTACAATGATTTCCCCCACTGGCTTCTATTCTCATGTGAAAGTTATTATTGGTCGTGCCTTTCCTTTTTTCAAATAAAGAAAGAAAATTATTATTATTATTATTATTATTATTATTATTATTATTAAATATTAATTATTCTTATTATATATATTAATAATAATAATAATAATACTAATAATATTATAATAATAATAATAATATTAATATAGTAGTAATACCGCAGTCATCATGGGACACTACCCTGTGTATTTGTTACCATGACGTGTGTACGTGTAGCTGAACTTCTGTCTTAGAAATAAGAATGGTGACTTTAAAAAATGTCTGAAAAGGGAAAAATATAAACCCAGCATATATAGAATATGTACATAATTGAAATGTATGTTAAAATGTTACATACATATATATATATATAATTATATATATATATATATATATATATATATATATATATATATATATATATATATATTATATGTGTGTGTGTGTGTGTGTGTGTGTTGTTGTGTGTCCGTTGCTTTCTCGTGTGTACTATTAAGACAATATGTTCCCTTTTACAGTAGTCTGTGCCCTTTCGTGTACGTGTTATATTGTACAGTGGAACACAAGATGTAGGAATTATTTTATATATCATTTAGTTTTTTTGTGAAGGATTAAATAATTGTGGAAAAAATCGACTTGTGTTTTCTAGTTGCACAATGATAACAGTTTCTGCCCCCCCCCCCCAAAAAAGTACAAAACACAGACAGTGCTGTGTGTTTTGTTTTATATATATATATAAGAATATATAGAATATCTATATATATATACTACGGAGATATAGATATATATATAATATTCCATTGATATTGTGAACCATTAGACTGAAACACACAACTAAAAAGAACAAAAATCTGAATATTCATATTTTTCTAGTTGTTCATTCCTCATTCCTCTATATAGAACCCGTTTTGAATATTGCATCTCTCGCTTTACAAGAAACGATCGCTCCTTCCTCTTATCAACACTTACACCACCTTCAACTGATGATGGGAAGATATACTGAGACACCGGAACCAGATCTTACAAAATATTACATACTTCGATTGATTCAACTTCAATTCAGTACCACAAAATATGTATTCTCTATACGTTTTTTACGAATGCATACACGCGCGCGCACACACACACACACACACACACTAACCCTACCGCTAAAAAACCTCTCCACACTAACTGAGTTCTATATTTGACAAAAGTCAAATCGCAAGTGGTTAAGAGAACACGCTATATGTTGTTTTTAAGGTAACTGCATGAAAATAAAACGATTCTGCTTCATACCTTCAGCTCCGAATTCAGAATTGAGTGTGTCGTGTAAGGAACTCCTTACCCGTTCGTTTGCAAGGCCCTTGTGTGTCGATGCAGCCCTTGTTCAGTGACAGAGCTGGGGTCCCGTCGGCTAACTTAGTGAATTGTTTTATTGTTTGTTGCACTTTCTTTTACAGCGTCAATAAAATCCGGAAACGGCTTCTAAAAAAAGAAGGAGCAGAAGGGATAAGCGCGATTCGAGAAAAACACACGCTCGACAGGAAAGAAGGCAGCACACGCCCTTGTCAGAGGAATTATTTACCCTCGCAAGCATCCGATTTTTTCCTCCAAATTTTAGCTTGTATTCCCAATCAAATCTACTAATAAAAATACGAAAACATAACATCCACAAGAATCGAGTAAAAGAAAATACATTACAAGTCTGGAATAGGTGTGTGTGTGTGTGTGTGTGTGTGTGTGTGTGTGTGTGTGTGTGTGTGTGTGTGTGTGTGTGGTAATAAAAGCTGAAATTTGACACGACATTTAAGAAAAGGAAGAAAGAAAAAAACAAAATACGCACAGACATTAATTCAACACCTCGCTTTTATATATTCATTTGGCATATATTTTACTATAATTTAATTAATGCAATTATATTTGTGTTATTAGATGTTTATTGATGGCAGTAGATATGGTTATGTTTTATATAACGGGCATTATTTTATATATAGGTCTATACATGACAGAAATTCTACATGCTAATGTAATTGTACTGTTCATCAAACTTCTATATAATCGTTTTATATGCATAAAGTGTTAATCCTGTAAAACAGAAATAACGATTTCTGGTCTCGGAAACGCGACCATGCTCGGTTCGTTTTGCCAATGTTCTGGCACAGTTCGTATTTATTTCGCCGGCACTCGGTCCCAGTTCGTGGCTTTCGCTTTAATAAACCACAACCAGACCTTGATATTAAAAAAACAAACAAACAAACAAACAAAAAAAACAACAACTTGGAATATTGATTTTAATATTCTAATACGTATGAAATAAATAATAATACAAACGTACAGTGTTTATAATATCCAGAAATAACACAGAAAATTAATGCCCGAGTTTCTTAATGCATTTAGCGCGCACACACACACACACACACACACACACACACACACACACACACACACACACACACACACACACACACACACAAACACACACACACACACACACACACTGACACACACACACACACACACACACTGAAACACACACACACACACACACACACTGAGAACACACACACACACACACACACACTGAAACACACACACACACACACACACACTGAAACACACACACACACACACACACACACACACACACACACACACACACACACACACACACACACACTGACACACACACACACACACACACACACTGAAAAACAACACACACACACACACACACACACACACACACACCACACACACCGCACACACACACACACACACACACACACACACACACACACACACACAATATATATGTGTATATTTCCTCTGGAATTCATATAGATTTCAAGTAATTTTCTATTCGTTATTGGTGTAAAACATTAACATAAAAAGTTTTTTTTTGTGTTATTTACTATTAATATTCTGTAATTTATGCAAACGTACAAACTCATACAACACAATCTAGGGTTTGTTTGTGTTAGATCAAAAATTATAAATTTTTAGCTCAGTTTTCTAATCAATTAGTATATATATATATATAATATATATATATATATATATATATATATATATATATATATATATATATATGATATGACATATTATCAATATATACCGCTGACTGTATTCTCAAGAAAGAAAGATGGCGACTGAGAAAAGACTGCTGCTAAATCAGGCCATGAAGAAATGCAATAAATTCCTTGTTGTTTTATGAAAATTTACAACTTTGTGAGAGAACTTTATGAGTGGATCGGTCCCTGGATTGGCCAAGGCGCGTCATGTGGACGAGTAACCGTGAACATGAACTTTTTATGATTTCCCATGTGGTTCTACTGCAGCATTCTTTTGGCCACAGTACCGTGTGTAGGAACACTGTCCTCTTCCAAAAAAAAAGGGCTCTTGGCATTCTTTTCAATTTTTTTATTTAAGAAAAAAAAACCTCTGAGTACTTTCATTATATGATGAATTAAAACAGCACACACACACACACACACACACACACACACACACACACACACACACACACATTTTACTCGCGTATGCTAATATGTGTTGATTTTGGAGTTGACTGGAGACTGGTGACTGCCACGGAGGGTGTATTTGTAATCCGTGCCCTGCGTAGAGCTGGTGTCATTTCTCTAACAGGAACCTCGCTCGTTTCTGTAAATGTACATGACAGGAGACAAGAGCATATCCGTGGCGGGGAGACAGGGGTGACCGATGTCGCCTAATAATGGCTACGGACTGGAACTCTATATGTGAGACACAAACTGAGTGATTATCGACAGCGCCACATGACTGAACAACGAACCGCAGAGGTAAGAGATTATTTATTCAATAATTTGATCATTTCTTCATATGTGCTTTATGGATAAATTTGTTTTTATTTTTCTTCTATTGCTTACCTTAAATCAATGATGAAGAATACTCTATACTCATTTTAATTTTATATTCCAAATGCGTGCACACGGCTCTGTGATGCTTGAGGTGCATGGCTGTTGAAATCAGTTTGGCACGTCTTTAATGGTATCTATTAGAAAGTTATCCGCAGTGTCGACTTTGTTTACGGGCGGTGGGTGTGCAGCGGTATTGGGTAATGTGGTAGAGATATCTCTGCTGTCTCTGTTCACAGCGGTGCTTGTATTCATGCCAATTGGATAAAAACAAGGCGAGAGGTTGTTTTTTTTTTAAACGTGGTCTTATAGAAATATCAAGGGGGGGGGGGGGGGGGGGGGGGGACG